>NC_092795.1:44454385-44635877 GCF_918797505.1 Bemisia tabaci
GGTACAGATAATTGCAGATTTATTTTTTTTCGTTCTTTACAAACTATTGTTAAATATTCATTTACTTAAAATTGAATTCATGTTATGCATACCACATTTATTGGAAAGGTATATAATTTAATTTCAAGTATTTTCGTGATGTGTAACATTTAAAATTAGAAATATATTTTACTCACATTTCCACTAATTGACGAGGTATTTTGGATCAGTATGATTTAATTTTATAAGCGGCAGAGGGTTGACAGTAAGATTTGTAGGGATGTCTGCTTCCTGAAAGGTTTTGTAAAATTAGGTGGAAATATCGATTGGAGTCGCACGGTGCTGTAAACCCGATTCATGCGTAAGAATGCACTATATTGACGGTGTAAGTCCGCAACCACGTATCTCTTTTGCGGTCATAGGGCCGGATTAAAGGGGTGGCCAAATGGGCCGCGGCCCATGGCGGCAAATCAAGGGGGCGGCAAATTTAGCAATTTTTTTTTTTTAAAAAATCGAATTTTGAAAAAAAATTACAAACGAGAAAAGGCGACAAAATCTCTCATTTCCTGAGAGTGTAGTAATTTCTAATTTTGTTGTCTTTTAGTGATAAAAGAGATAGCACCTTTCATTGATCGAGTTAAGAGAGGAACGAAACACGCAATTTATCCTGGAACGGCGCGACTTAGAGAGAAATGATGACGAGGACATGAGGTGAAAAGGAGAAGCCCTCGGCGCGGCGGCGGTCGGCATGTAAAGCATATTAGCGCCTACAAGACTGCACGAATACTTCACGCCTTGCATCAAACACAGTGCGGTCACTGCGGTCAGTGTGAAACGGATAGCGCCTACAAGAATGCATGAATACTTCACGCATTGCGCCAAAGTCAGTGCGGTCAGCGTGAAACGCTTAGCGCCTACAAGACTGCGTGAATACTTCACGCATTGCGTCAAACACAGTGCAGTCTGTGCGGCGCGGCGCGGCGGCGGAAGTTAAAATCATTTAACTACATCTATGTTTGTTCTTTCATAATTTGTTCGTTCATTTCTTATGAATGGAAGGCCTTGTTCACACAGAGATAGGTTTACGGAACTTAACTTTCGCGCAAAGTTCCGTGAACTTTTGCTAGTAGTGTTAACAGGACTTTCCCAAAAAATATGTCCAACACAAGTAAACGATTCTTATGCACCCCTCCTCCGCCGGCACGTTTACTTGATGGTTTTTATTGGTATTTCAAAACGAATGAGAAGGGGGCGGCAAGTAGGTAAATCCGGCCCTGTTTGCGGTGTTTGAAAATTTCCGCTACTATTTTATTTTTTGCAAAAGGAAACAAATCGCATTATTCCTTGAAGTTTTCGCAGGATTTCCCTCGCAGTCCGCAGAGAGAAGAAAAAATCACGGCAGTTTTAGAGGATCTCCGTTGAGCAGTTTTCCATTTAAAAAATAAAGTATGACAGGAAGTTGTAACGTCACATATCGAGATACGTAGTTGTAGATTTACAGAATTACACCGTCGATATGCATACTTAATTTTATCGTTTGAAGCAATATCGATAATTCTTTAAGGAACTATCTCAGAAACTCTCTCAGAAGCGTGAGACCTGCCTCTATGATTGAGCTTCAATTATGAAATTCCGTGGCTACCAATCATTGGTCAAAATAGTTGATAAGAGAGTGAATTGTGCAAAGGTAAAGAGTCCTTCTGGACCCTTAATTTGATAATCGACGGTGAAACTACCAAACCGCGTATCTCGGTTTGCGACGTCGCATACTTCCTGTCAGACTTTATTTTTTAAATAGAAAACTATTCAGCGTCAATTTGTGAAAACTTCCGTGATTTTTCCTCTTTGTGCGAAGAAAAATCTGTGAAAGTTGTAAGAAATGATATTGATTTGATCTCCTTCAAAAAAATAAAATGTGAGTGGAGATTTTTAAACACCGCAAACGAGATACGTGGTTTGGTAGTTTAACCGTCGTAATGTTTCAAAAATGAGATGGCTGTCGAAACGATCCATCTCGAGCTCAAGTGTTTTTTACTACTTCACCGACGCGCTACAAAAAATCGTTCGGGGTGGAGCCAGTTACAGCCAGCATGGAGGGAAGGCTCCATGAATAACCAACCTTTTCGATTACGACGAAAAAAACCACGAGCAATGGCGACGGTTCTTAAAATACGTACTTGAATCCAGTAAAAAACTCGCCCGCAGCTTTCGGAAGGAGGGGTTGATCCCAGATAAGCCGAGGCCATTATGATAGCAACCGAAATAGATGCCTCCCGCGGGACAAAAGAGGAGAGGAGGAAGAAGATATTAAAAAAAAAATAGAGGCACCAGCACGCGCGAGGGGAGAAGGACGGATCAAGTACGAAGCACGCACGCGTAAAGCTCGTGCCGCACGGCGAGTTCTGGCTGAGGGGGTTGTTTCAACTGTAGGTTATTGCAACGCACTTGCTATACACTGAAAAAAAATTCTCGGCGTTTTTGCCACGGTCCGTTGGTACCTTTACCATCTCACTTTTTTTTACCAATTATTGGTAATTCTACCAAGACAGACTGGTAAGCTTACCTAAAAACCGGTATTTTTACTGTTTTTTTTTTTTTTTCAGGTAAGAATACCACTTTTATTGGCAATCAATTACCGGTAACTTTGCCATTTTATCTTGGTAAATCTACCACAGTCGATAAAAAATATTTGCGCTTTTACCAAGGTCCAGTAAAATTACCGAGAAAGTTCAATAATTTTACCGAGATTTCTCGGTAAAATTACCAGTTCCATAAATGGTAATTTTACCAAGAAAAAACTGGGATCAAATAGAACCCCGAATTCTTGGTAATTTTACCCTTTTCTTAGTAAATACACCGAGATTTTTTTTTTCAGTGTACTACCTTGCTAAGGAAAAACGCCGTATTAGCCTCCAGGCGTTGAAAAACTTCTTTTGATAAAAAATGAATTTTCTGGTGATTTTAACGGTATTTTTCTTCCGATTTTTTGGATTATTTTGCTTGCAATTTCTTAAAGTTTCTGGAAATATCGAGGAAAAAGAATCGTACACCCCCTCTCCCCCCTCCTCATCCCTCAGAAATATAATTTTTATGAAAGGAAATTTGGCAACCCTCGAATATACGACGTTTCTCCTTAGCACTTTGCTATAGCAAGATCTCGTTATCAATTATCATCATATAGAACTCGCGGAATAAAACACACGTCCATATATTTAAACATAATAAGTTGCTGGGCGTTTATTTTGGGGTTTTTTACTAAGCTTCTTTAAAATTTCTTGCAAAATGTATTCCCCCTTTCTTTTCCCTCATCCAGTT
Organism: Bemisia tabaci; assembly: GCF_918797505.1. Lineage (NCBI taxonomy): Eukaryota > Metazoa > Arthropoda > Insecta > Hemiptera > Aleyrodidae > Bemisia > Bemisia tabaci. Next base: position 44,457,680 of record NC_092795.1, read on the forward strand.
TTTGTTATCTGAGGTGTCCTTATAGTGAAAAGTCATAAATTATTTTAATTTTTCTGCTGTCTTTTTAAGAAACATTTCGAAGGTTAAAGCCGAATCGGCGGTGACACCCTTAAACCAATCTCATTAGCGGTTTCTTTTTTCTTTTTAAATTTCCGTCCCTGTATTATTTTTTCGATAAGAAGAGAAGCAAGCCAACTTTATGGCTTGAGATGTATACGGAATAATCTGCTGATGGAGAGGGAAGAATTGAAGGCGTTTTAAGGATTGACGTTGTTTTTGTTTGTTGCACTACGTAGGATCGCATGCGCCTTTATTTTTTCAATTGGGCTAAAACCCTTCACGCTAGTTAATATATCTGTAGTTGCATGTTCGTTGAATATGCTCGATCTGCATAAACAAGGTCGGAAATCTCCGCTTAAGATAAATTTGTTTTGTTATAGAAATGCGCAAAAAATATAATTTTATAGCATGGCAATATTTTCCCGGCTGGGGCTATAATCATTTCCAAGGAACATCCAGATCCGTAGTAATACTTTACATTTTTTTTTTTTTTTTTATTTTTTATTTTTTATTCAGGAGACGGTTAATATGAGATGATTAAAATTATAATTCTCGACGAAGACCTTATTAATTTCCCTCTCTCTTATTAGTAGTTCATTATCCGAAAATGTGCATAATTTTGGGGGATTTACCTCCCGAAACCTCTAAATTTCATTATCTGCAATTTCTTGACATTTACTTGGATGCGTCTTAAAAATTAAAATCGACGGTGAAACTACCGAATCACGCATCTCTGTTTACGATGTTATAGACTTCCTGGCATACGTTATCTTTTAAATGGAAAACCACTTGACGTAAATTATTCAAAACTTCCATAATTTTTCTATTCGGCCCGAAAAAAAAAAAAAAATCTGTAAATATTTCAATGAATGATATTGATTTGCCTTACTTCCAAAAAGTAAAATTGGAGTTAAGATTTTAGAACACCGCAAACGGGATACCGTCACCTTCCGGCCAAAGTAGGTATTACAAGCGCCATGCAACATTTTGGAATTTCCAACGCCATTTCATTTTTTTACAGAGAAAGTGTTTTTCTGTCAAAAGGAGCTATGTGCATTGAGACGTGAGCCCTGTGATGCATATATTCATATGGGTCTCAGGGCTCATGTCTTAATGCACCTAGTTCCGTTTCGTAGAAATGGTAGCGGGAATTTTGAAACGTCGCATGGCGCTTGTGATACTTTGGCCGGAAAGGTGACGATACGTGGTTTGGGAGCACTAGAAAAAAAAAAAAAAAAACACAGTGGATCTAGAGTTCAGACTCTTAAAAACATCGACAAGAAAAAATACTCTTGATTCAATCGAATTTTTGCTTAAATCAAGAACCAAGCCTCTTAATTTGAGCGGATTTCCTTTTGATTTAAGCTTAAATCTGATTGAATCAAGAGTATTTTTTCTTGTCAATGTTTTCAGGAGTCTGGACTCTAGATCCAATGTGTTTTTTTTCCAGTGTTGCTGAATACGGACTTACATCAAATTTCGAACCAACTATTTGAAAATCTGTGTCCGGATATGGAGCTTAGCCATTCATCAAGTGCATTTACGATGAAAATTTCAACGCTAAATCATTTATTGTAAAAACTCCCGTAAGATTCCATGTACTTGAGGTTATGACGAAGATAGCAATCGGCCATTTCCACTCCCCGCCCGCCTATCGAACGACCGCTCCATGTGTGTTACGTTTTTTGATAGGCCACCACCAATCTATAGTTTCTAAATCGTTGTCTTTTCTTGATCGGAATGGCACACGTGACGTTTGTGGATCTAGGGAGGGGACGATCAATCCGTTGTTTCCCGCACGAAGATACGTAACTCCATTCCAAGGTTGCAAAATTGGCGGGATCAATTCTTTTTTTTACAAAAATTTACCTTTGCGATATTCCAAAATTTTACCGACTTTTGCGTGAGACCAGAGGGGAAATCTCGATGATTTTCAGTAAGAAATCATCACCTTCCGGTCAAAGTATCACAAGCGCCATGCGACGTTTAAAAATTACCGCCGTAATTTTATTTCTTCACAGAGAAATTGTTGGTTAAATCTGTTTGAAAATCTCACTGAATTTTATCGGCATTACAAAAAAAAAAACTCAGTGAAATTTTCGGACAGCTTCGTTGAACAATTTCTCTGTAAGAAAATGATATGGCGGCGGCAATTTTTAAACGTCGCATGGCGCTTGTGATCAGTTTTTCACAGAAATGTACCTGTGCGATTTTCGTCCAAAATTTTATCGTCTTTTGCGTGAGATCAGATGGAAAATTTTGGAAATCATGAAGAAAAAATGCTCGAGATTCTCCTGGTAAAAATGCAATTTGCAAAGGGAAAGTTGGTAATATGGAACTAAAGTTACGTTCTTTCATAAGAGGAACGAAGAGTAGTCTCTCCTGCTCACCCAAAAATTGTGAGGTAGCCGGAAAAAAGAAGGAAGATCTCTTTCCGCTTTTGTTTAAGGAAAGGACTCGCGTTAACGACGGCGCAGAGATACAACTATTCGTACTTGATGGATGTCCGTGTTGTATCTGCAAAATTGAAGGCGCGATGGCACGAGACGTGAAATCGCGATGATCCCGCGCTGTGCTGCTAATAGGGTATCGTTCAGATTCGGGAGAAAAGTTAAAAATGGAGGCCCTAATATGTCTCTTTTATTTCGACTGGGTTCCTCATGTAGCCCTCTAAGCATCACTACAAATAAGACAAACGGAAACAAACACAACACGGAGATGGAGCAGAGGAGAAAAGGACTGCGTTGCTGACGGCGCAGAGATACAACTATTCGTGCTCGATGGATGTCCGTGTTGCGTCCACAAAATTGAAGGCGCGATGGCGCGAGACGTGAAATCGCAATTCGCAATGCTCCGCGCTGTGCTATCGTTCAGATTCGGGAGAAAAGTTAAAACTGGAGGCCCTGATATATCTCTTTTTTCCGGCTGGGTTCCTCATGTAGCCCTTCATGCATCACTACAAATAAGACAAACGGAAACAAACACAACACGGAGATGGAGCGAAGGAGAAAAGGACTGCATCGATGACGGCGCAGAGATACAACTATTCGTGCTCGATGGATGTCCGTGTTGCGTCCACAAAATTGAAGGCGCGATGTTTTCAAGAGTCTGGACTCTAGATCCAATGTGTTTTTTTTCCAGTGAGTTCCACCGTCGAAACCGTCATACCGTCCGCGGTATTCATGTAATGCAATTGACCCGAAATAATTAAAACTTTGATTTGGAATTGTAAATTTCTCGGTTTCCCATCCAACTTTTTTCCTCCTCTCCTCGCCGAAACTACAAATAAGTCGAGTGCGATGCTGAGGATCCGCGCGAGGAGGCGAAGGCTCGTTATTACGAGATTGGTTTTTCGCCCTCGCCCCGGGTCGGGCGTCGCTGCGGCTGGCAATTCGATTCTTTCGGGGAGCCGCAGCCTCGGAAATCAAAAACGCGATTCGTATTCCGATTCGACGGCGGCGGCGGCGGCGGCGGCGGCGCCTGTGCGTGCGTGACGTCCACGTCCGATACCGCGATTTATGAGCTTGTCAAAAAGAAAAATTGGACGTATTTTCTTATCCCGCGCCCCTCCGCGACTTTTTTCTTTCATCAGCCCCCGCGAACCCCGCGCCGCGCCCCGGAGCGCCACCTCTCGAAATTTAATTCCACCTCGCTCATCACCAATTCCCCCTCCGGTCCCACCCTCTCCATCCTCCACCTTCAACCCCGAAGCGCGAGGGTGGTGCCAGATCTGGGCGGCAGGGCGCTTATTCTTATTCTTCGCCCTGGACCTATGGGTCAGTGAACCTATAACGGGAGAGAAAAAGATAAGGAAGGTGTTGGTGCCTGTACTGCAGGAAAAACGCCGTATGAACATTCGAGCGTTGCCAAATTTTCTCCGATAAAATGTTTATTTTCGAGGAGAGTTATGAATATTTAGATAGGAATTCTTAGATTGTTCAGATCTGATCGCGAATAAAGTTATCTTAGCGATTCGAAGAATGATGTTCACAGATTTGAGTTAAAAATGTATATTTTACTGAAGGAAATTTCCACATTTTCTCCGATAAAATGTTTATTTTCGAGGAGAGCTATGAATATTTCCTCTTGAAATTTTCAAAAAGTTTGATCTGATCGCGAATAAAATTATCTTAGCGATTCAAGGAAATATGTTCGCAGATTTGAGTTAAAATTTTTTATTTTATTAAAGGAAATTTGGCGGCGTCTAAAGGTTCATACGACGTTTTCCTTTAGCACAGCAGTGTAGGGTCGTATTCTAAATAGTCTCTCCTCCATCAGTTCCTTTCCTTTTGGCGGCATCATAAGGTTTACATTGTAATTAAGATCATTTTAAGGAAGCCATCAACAACATATCTGACAATTTTCACGAACTTCGGGTAAATTTCGAAGAAAATTAAGAAAACGTTGGAAAATGATTCTTCCCAAGGGATCTTAATGATCTGCCGCTATAAAATAGTTATATACTAAAGAGAGACTTCTGTGGGTCTTGAAAATTTTAAGATATATATATGTCTGTGTTTATCTTAAAGTGTGATGAAATCGCATATTTTTTTCATCTTCACTTTTTCTTTTTCTTTTTAAGGGGGGGGGGGGGCAATTTTTGTAATCCTATAGGCGATGACTCATTTTCAAAGTTGTACTTTTCACTTTCATTTGAGCTTCTTAAAACTAGTACATAAATATTGTATAGTCCTTAAATCTCTCTTAATAACAATATGTAAATTATATGGGACCTTCTCAAAGAAAAAAGGTTTTTTAAAGAGCTATTAAGGATCAGGCGAAAGTGAAGGAAAATCATGGCCTTTCTCCTATCTCTAGTTACTGTCGTTGCACAGTACTATCATGGTACAGCTCGCATCAATGCAAAACTCGCGTAATTTCCGCAATTTTTGAGATGCTAAGTGTCGAAAAATTCGCGTGTTTGCCGTAATATTGCGGTGAGTATTGCGTAATTGCGCATTTTTGTTTTACCAAATCACTGGAAATCTCGCGTATTTTCCGCGATACCGAGATGAATAGCGCGTCATTTCAGTAGATTTAACGAAACTCCTAAAACTACCGCGGTATCCTAGCGATATTAAGATGAAAAATCGCGTATATTCTTCCTTCTTCACACGCGGAAATCGAGCAAGCAACTATTCGAACTCCGGAGTTGGTATGTGGTATCACGCGAAATTGAAGGAAAATCATAAGTTTTGCCTATCTCAAGTTATTGTCTTCGTATGGAGTACCATGCCCGAATCGATGTAAGATTCGCGTGTTTTCCGCGATTTAGAGGTGCAAAATGTGATCTTGAGTGTTCTCAATCAACTGCTGAAAAATTTGCGTATATCTGCTGCGAATATACTCATATGGTGAATTGCGCGTGCTTCTCAATGATTTTACGAAAAAGATGAAGATATGGCGTATTTGCCGTAAAATTGGGGTGATTATCGCGTACTTTCTTGTTTTTATTTACAAAATCTCTGTAAATGTGGCGCATTTCCCGCAATGCCAAGATAAAGAGCGCGTAATTGTATAGGATTTCGTGAATTCCGTGAAAACATAGCGATTTTCCCGAAATATTAAGATGGAATTCGCATATTTTCATACTTCCTCACAGGCGGAAATCAAGCGAGCAACGATTCAAACTCCGGAGTAAGTATGTGGTATCAAGCAAAATTGAAGGCAAATCGTAGCCTTTCTCCTACCTCAAGTTGCTGTTGTTGTACAGTGCTGTGCTCGCATTGATGTAAAATTCGCGTAGGTTCAAAATTTGATTTGTGGATAGGAGAGCTGTCTAGATGTGTAGAAAGACAGCACATTTCTGCTGTGAAATTATTTTTAAGTGAAATCTCAACCTCCTGAAAATCATTTCTATCGTAAGACGTATTGGAGTGTATCAAAGGGGAAACTGCAAAAACACCGATCAAGAGAATGAAAAGGAAAATGAGGAAAAAAGAGAGGAAAATAAGAAAAAAGAGATAAGAAAGGAAGAAGAAGATAACAGAAATATGAAGTATAGAAAAGAGGGAAGGAGAAGAGAACAGAGATAGGAATAGTAAAAGAGAAGTAAGTAGAATTATGGTGTCACCGTGAAATTGCACGTTTATTCAGAACACAAAAAAAAAAATGGATTTCAACCAAATGGGGAAAGATTGCATTGACTCTATTTCAGTTCACCTTCAATTTTTTGTGTAGGCAACACGAGCTCCCCCACGTGGTCGAATTGCGATATCATCGTTAAATGGCATGCTCAATCGGGACACCCACAAATTAGAGCTTTTCACCAAATGTGAAAAGGTTACTTCAAGTTTCACGTCATGTCAGTTTGCCTTCAATTTTTAGTGTAGGCAACGCGAGCTCCTAGGAGGTCTAATAGTGGTATCTTCCCCCTAATGACAAACAGACGGCTTCTGTCAGTGATTCTTTGTAGGCACCATAATAAAAGAGAGTGAAAAGAGAAGGATGAGAAGTAGAAGAAGTGAAGAGGAAGAATAATAAGAGAAAAGAAAGTAATGCCATGATATAAAACGTTTATTTTTAAGAGGCGCTTTAACATTTACCAAGAAAAGAAAAAGAGAAAGAAAAGGAAGAGAAAAAAGAAAGAAAGAGAAAAGGGAAAGAAACGGAGTTGAAGAGAAGAAAGAGAAAAAGAAGAAAGAGAAAAAGAAGAAAGAGAAAGAAGAAATGAGGATGAAGGACAAGACAAGGGAAAGAGGAGGAGGAAACGCGGGGGAAAAGCGATGAGAAATAGAGTATAAGAAAAGTGAAAGAGGAAGGAGAAAAAGTTGGAAACAGATGAAATGATGATGACGAGGAAAAATAAAAAGAATAAAAGAGATAGAAGAAGAAGAAAACATTAAGATAAGAGAAAAGAAGAAGAGAGGAGGTAGTTGTAACTTGTAAGAAGTAATGAGAGTGAAGAAGAATGAATGACAAGTTAAGAGAAATAGGAAAAGTAGAAGACAAGAAAAATGAAAAAAAGAGAATGAATTAGAAGAAAAAAGGAAGAGAAAGAAGAAAAGAGAAGGATGAAGAAAGAAGAAGAGAATTGGAAAGAAAAAGGAATCACCTAGAATCGATCGAAAAAAGTAAACGTGAACCGACCCACATCGATTCGATCGAGATATATTAAAACAGTTTCTTTTTTTACTTATTCTTTAATCGGATCATGTCGACCGTTAAAAAAGAGATCAATTATATCAAGTTGTACATAGTTTATGGCGAAGCACCTGCACCCGTGACTTCAGTAAAGGGGTTTTCGCTGGTATAAATAAAAATTTTAATCCATCATAAAATCCGTGCTGCACAATCCTAGCAAGTTGCAAAGACGGATATTACTTTTTTCAAAGTTTCATCGTATTAGATACACCTTATTAATTCCTAATCTTGAAGTCACATACTGAATTAAGTTTGATGTCCTTTTCACTTTTGTTCCTCTATCTGGCTTCCCACCATTTCGAATTGGATGGAGTTACGTCGAATATGCCTCGACAACCATATAACACTCCTCCTCATTCTATAAGACCCGAGCAAGTGCCCAATCAATGGGCCCGCATATACTCATACTTGCAGGTCGTTTTACTCGAGAGATCATAATTTTTATAGCGTTTTCTTCCTGATGTCTATTACCGCGTAGACACGTGGTGCAATGTGCATGCTGCTCATGACCGACCAGTGGTGAATCATAGAGAAAAAAAAGGAGGTGTTTGCATCTTGAGGTTTATTTACCCTGTGACGTGGGTCGGTACAACCTGGCCAGCGAAATCCGGAATGCGAAATATGAAAACCGGACCATAAAGTTCGATTTTTTTACTTAAATCAACTCATGATATAATTTCAAGCACTTGTTATAGAATAACGTTTTTCCATAAATTACACCATTTCCAAGAAAATCTATGATAAAAGTCGCTGTACCGACCTGCGTCATCAAAAAAATTCCAAGATGCCCGAAATGCGAACACTTCCTTTTTTTCTCTACGGTGGTGAATAGAGAAACAAGAAACTTTGCTCTGGTATACCAAACAACCACCCTACTCAGAGTCCACACCAAATAAGTCTGCGCACTTTTAGACTGCGAAGACTCCATGCCCATCATGCTACCTCTATGCTGCCATGCTAAGGAAAAACGCCGTACATTCGAGAGTTGCCAAATTTCTTTCGATAAAATTTTTATTTTAGGAAAGCTATGAATATTTTTCCTTGCAATTTTCAGAAACTTAAGGTGAAATTGCGGACAAACTTGTACGAAAAATTGGAAGAAAAATATTGCAAAATTCTCCCGAGAATTCGTGATTTACCAAAGGAAATTTGGCAACGCCTGGAGGTTCATACAGCGTTCTTCCTTAGCACGGCAGTATGCGAGGTAAACATCGCCTTTTTTCAAATCCAAATAATTTTTTCTCTACTCTGAATTTTAGATAAGAGAAAGTCCCAATATCTGACTGATTGTGAGTTCCTCTCATTTTAATTCAGCCTAGTTATTACAAAAATTTGCAACCCGAGATAATGGTTCTCTTTGGGTTATTTTTTCTGGAATTAAGTAGCATTATTTTTCAAGAGGTTTTTATCCTTTTCATAAAATTTGGAACAAACTTGAGGCGCTCCGAACGTAATGCGAGGACAAAAAACTCCTTCAAAGCGGACACGCTGATGGCTGGATTTCACGAGTAGTAACAATTGCGTTCTGTGAGTTTGAAGGCGCTTTATTTTTCTAATATTGGAATAATGGGTCGGCGCGTTTTTATGACGGGCACTAAGCTCTCCTGTGAAAAAAACAGCTTAGGTGAAGGCTTGCTGATTTATATGCGGGAAAAAAACTTTCTGGACCCTGAATAGCATTGACTGCCGGATGGATTTGAAAAACAGATAAAATCTTTAAAACAAACCAATTATTTCACATAATTATGTAAAATGCATGAAAGATGAGAGAGAATTATGTGAAAAAATTTAAATGCCACATTTCTTTTACATTGATGCAAAACGCTACATAAGATGCAATATACGGACGGTGAAACTACCAGAGCATGTATCTCGTTTGCAATGTTTAAAAATGTTCGCTCCCATTTTATTTTCTTGAAGGAGAACAAATCAATATCATTTCTTGAAATTTTACTAAACATGATAATGCTAATATCACAAATAATACAAAAAGAGAGGAAAAACAAATGATAATCCATGCGAAAGTACGTAGGAGAGTTGGGATGCCTAAGAGACGTTAAATAAAACGAACTTTTTTTTATTTTCTTCCCTCTTCCTTTCTTTCTTTTTTTTCTTCATTTTTCTCATGTGGAAGCAGTGAAAGTAACTTCTGTCGGAAGATGATGTTGATGTTTTTTCTTTTTTCTTTCTTTCTTTCAATAATGACGTTAATTCCTACTTGGGCATCGTCAGCCGACTAATTACCCTCAACCTCCGCCACGTCATTATTGAAAGAAAGAAAGAAAAAAGAAAAAACATCAACATCATCTTCCGACAGAAGTTACTTTCACTGCTTCCACATGAGAAAAATGAAGAAAAAAAAGAAAGAAAGGAAGAGGGAAGAAAATAAAAAAAAGTTCGTTTTATTTAACGTCTCTTAGGCATCCCAACTCTCCTACGTACTTTCGCATGTTTTCAGAGTTTTCTTTCGCATAAAGAGGAATAAACACAGAAGTTATCAAGAACAGACATTGAGCAATTTTCCATAGGGAAAAAAAAGAATGACAGGAAGTCTACAATGTCGCAAACTGAGATACCTGCATGGTCTGGTAGTTTCATTGTTGATATGCAACATATTTTCCTACCTACTTAACTAAATGGATGTGTAGCATCTTTAAAGCACAAAAATGAAGTAATAAAAAACTCTCAAAAGACCAATTGGCATTTTACATTAAAAAACCTTGGAGGAGTCTCCTGATTTGCATATTTAAACAAATCACTTTTTAAAGTATTTTTTCCTGTTTGAAATTGACTTAGTTTTTAACCTTATTTCTAACAGACAATGCTTCTTTAGCAGCTCAATCTTCCTCCTAACCTGTTCCTTCACTTAATCCAAACTATAATTTTTTAGTAATAGGCAGTCTGATGGCTGAATTCTGATCAAATCAAAAACCTCAAAATGCCGACCTCCGTGATTCAAAATTATCCTCTGTATGTTGTTTTCTACACAAGAAAATTCATTGCTTCAGTTCAAATTTTTATAAATTTTTCTTCACCATTTCAAGTTCAGCCTGAAGAATTTCAAGCCATAAAATATTCATTTTTTCTGATTGGAGCTGACTTTTGCCCGGAGTAGGTAAATGGAAGTTTTAAGGGAAATGCCCCCTCAGTTGACAGTTGTTAAGTTTTTTTTTTTTTCAGTGCAATAGTACAAATTTAGCTAGAGGCTATATGTGACTGACAAACAATGATAGAATGGATTTTTTTCATAAAAAAGATAAATGCATGACACCAAGGTAACAGATGTATTCAGCAGTTTTAGCCATAGGTAATAGGACCGGCTCTCAGACAATCAGCCATTGCTTGCTGATCATTCAGATAATATTAAAACAAAAAGAAGGCAAATAAGAATTCCTCATTTATAATCTTTTAATCTTTTCACGTATTGTACAAATCAGATGTTTAGAGGATAAACCAAGAATACATGTTACAATTAACTTACTCACTTTAAAATTAAAAAAGAATAACACCAACAACAAAATCGTGGGAGAAAAATTTAACTTCTGTTCAAGATGGTTGCTTTTAAAAGATTTCAAAAAAAGAAGTCTATCTTCAAAGACTTTTGTTCTGCTTAAAATCCATGACTGGTAAGATAGATAAAAAATATGAGATACATAACTACACTTAAATGGAAATACAGAGGTTTACGCTAAGTTAATGTCATAACCAATAATGTTCCGCTTGCCAATGATTTCTCCAAAATAGAACCACATGAGAATCTCTGCACCTACAAGAGTGTTGATCCATGCTTCCTGTAAACACATAAAACCCATGAATAAGTTTTGGTACCTAATAATAAATTTCAATAAATCAAGCTAAAATTGCTTAACCAAATGTTATTCAGATAAGCTCTTAAAAAAAGAAAAGAAAGTGAGCGTAGTTGCATATTGTCTGCTCATTATGCGCCTCAACCTGAACAACATAGGGGCACATCATTTTAGCCCTGCTGCAAAGGCCAACAACAGGGAAAATTTATTTTAATTTGATGTGATTTTGGCACCGATTGAGATAATTCTTCAATTTCTCGAGAGTCAGAGTAGATACGAGGAGTATTCTAAAACGACCTAAACTGATGCTACAACTCAAAAACTGCACCAGCAGTTGAGCTGATTTAGTATTATTTAAAACACAACATAAGTAGCTGTAAAGATCAAAATCAACATACTTAAAAAATTAAAAAAATATGCGGTTGGAAAATGGAGGAAATGCCAACTTTCTCCATCACTAAATTGTTTGTCTTTAAAAGCCGCATTTGACACTTCCCAGGTAATTTTTCCCCCAAAAAGTCAACCTGACCACTTGTAAAACAATTTGATAATAACAGAATGTTCAACTGATGCAACGTGATTTATTACTATGCATATTTTCATTTTTTTCTGCATGCCTAGAATTTGTACTGTTTTCAATATTTTTTCTGCATATTTACCGTTGTTACGTTGTCAGACTAGAGTAACAACTAGATATTTACCTTTGTTATATAATTTACTGCCTAATGGATTTCACAGGTAAATTGCATCAGAAAGCCATCATGGACAAATTTTAAAAAAAAAAAAGTTGCAGGGGAGGAATATAAAAGAACAGGAAAACTGAGTGAATGATCCTTTGAGACTACTTTCCTTGAAACCATAAATTTTTGTTCAAATAAGCTAATTTTGGCAGTGTTTCCTGTCAACTGTTTGTTTCATTCAAGTAGAGTTTTGTATGAAATGAAAGCAAGACCAACTTGACAGGTAGCTTAGTTTATGAGTTGCAGCACTATTTGTGATATTCTTGAGACAGCATGTGTAAAATGGAGGCAGAAAAGACAAAATGATGGCTTTGAAACGAGGAACTTAACAACTTTTACTTCGCCATCAACTTCTAGACCTTACCTTGAAGCTCTTCTCCTACCTTACAGGGCATCAATGCTACCTATTATTGAAATAAAATAATAAATATAAAAGAATAAAATATAAGTATTAAGAGAAGAAAATCCTCTGATAACTTACTTTGACTGTCAAAGTCTTCCAGCGACCTGATCTGTATGCACTGATAACATTGCCCAGACGTGTCTTGATTTCACCGAATTCACGGGGGGATGGAGGAGTTAGTTCTACCTTGGCATACTTCATGAAAAGTGCAAATCTTGGCTTGGCTATCACTGGAATAGCTGGGAAAAGAAATGCACAAAAATATGAATCTAAAAATTTCTGGGATTGTAGGATTTCAAACATACTTGGGTAGTGTGCTTTCACACTCTCTGAGCCAACTACTTAAGCTACAATTTAAAAAAAAAAAAAAAAAAAAAAACGAAATGGCGTCATTTTCCTGAGAAAATACCTTAGTAGGGGTTAGGACAATCTTTCGGACTTTTCCTGAAATATACTATAGGATTGCAGAAACTCGCCACACAACCACAGTTGCATGAAAAATGGAAATGCTGGTACATATTAACATGAAAATTAGGTTCCAGCGCAAATTGCAGCAATTTTTTACTAAAGAGTCAAGAAAGAATAACAAAAGTTGACACTCTGAAAACCTTAGAGAAAAAAGGTTTTAATGAAGTGATTGACAATTCAAGAAATGGGATAGCTGGAAAATTCAGCATCTCCACTAGTTCTTGAATGAAGAAAAGATAAGAATGACAGAAACCCAAAGGGTCACATATCACCAAGCACTAAAGATTTTGGCGACTGCCGCAGCAGTGGAACAAGGGTAAAGATTGAACTTCAAAAGCAACACAGTGATGTGAAAATTCTAATTAGAAGACTTTCTTGGAAGTTACTACTTTACAGCATAGTGTATTGGGCACTGGGCTAAGAAAATCGGTATCAAACTGCAATATAAAACATTTGACATAGCAACTAAACCTTTCTATAGAGGATGAAAAGAAGAAGTGTTGCTCAATGATAGTCGCTCTTACATTCGAATATGAAAATGATCATGGCCTGAATTTTATGCAACATTTTCCCATAAAGTACAAAGAGTAGTAGTGTAAGTGGGTGAGCTGGTGCCACTTTTAAGCATTTTCCAGGTCCCGAATTTCAAGACTCCTGTGTGACGCTGGTTACATGATCGATTGTTTGCGATGCATGGGTACCTGGCCATCCAATGTAAACAAAGAAGATAGGAATCTCAAAGTATTCCACACCGCCATTTTGGATCGAACATGTAAAAAAAAAGTGACCCGACACGCACATTGGGTTTGGAACTCGTTGAGCAGAACATCGCGCTAGCTCTTCAATTTACATTACAACTCTATGTACTCTATGCTATTTACATATTGGCTTTTTACTGCGTACTGCTCAGAACCAAATAGACGGAATGATTATCTAGAGAAAATGGCGAGAAACTGGGGCTTAATCCTCAAAAAGTCGTTTCATAGGTATTCAGATAAGAACATACATCAGAAAATATCCCCTACGCAGAGGGCTGTAACCGTGTAAACCTTTAACAAAAAGTTTTAGATACAAATTTATGTGAGAGTTGGAGACTTCTGAAGTCATTGAAACAGGAGATGAGTACATGAGCAACTGACAGAGGCTTTGACCTTTGTGGTGGGACGGTTGAATCTGGAAAGTAAGTGCCTGATGGCTTCAAACTCATGGACAATCAAAATGATTCAATTTGTAGGTAGAAACTTACCCTTTGCAATTTTCCCGATAGCAGCAGCCATGATTTAAAATTAGAACAGAACAAGGGCACACGGTCACAGTGCGCGTTATCAAATTGATAAATTGTAAGTTAACCTCAAATTCTCAATGGTCAGCTGGTTTTTACCCAGAGACTAGGAATTTATGGAATGAACCATTCATAACCAATCACAATGTCTCGTTTAGAATTTGCCAATAAAATGAAAATTATAGAATTCCTATCATTTGGAATTAGGAATAAATGAAATTTAGGGAACAGGAAAGTAAATAAAAACCTAACCTCGGAATTTTCTCATGGAATGGAAGGAAAAATGTGTTTGTGTTTCCCTCTTTCTCATGTCAACAATTTTCAGTAGCCGGCAATTGTGATTTGTATTGAATACTTTCGTAATTATTGGTTCAAATACTCCTAGACACTTTGATTTTATTTTTTTGGCTTTCTATCAGGCACTGCTCAGTTACAAAGCTACTGCCTTATTGTAATCAGAGGGCTAAGCAACAAGGACAGAACGAAGGATGTAGGTAACAAAGCAGAAGTCATTCTTTCTTTTCACAGGTGGATTTTGGCAGGCTCTAGTCCCTCCAAAAAGCTACAGCCATGCTCATGTATAGAATTAAGTTGATCAAGTGAGCAGAGAAAGAAAATACGAAATATTTCAGGAATGTACTTCATCTTTAGTCGCATTGTTACACTAATTTTATTTCCAAAGTCCGCTGGAAAATTAGGTTCTGCATCCAGCACATAAACTCACCCTCCTCCTTTACCTCAACCTCACCAATCCATTAGGACACGTTAGAATTAATCAGACCAGATTTGAGAGGGAAAAAACTTCAAAACCAGCGCCAAGCTTCGTCACTACTCAGTTTTGAATCAAATTGAAGTCTCAAAAGCGCTTGTTTGAATATAATTCAACTCTAAGCCTGGAAGTAAGATTTTCTTGTGCACAGATTATTGCATGGTCTTGTTTTTAATTTCTCACCTTACTGCAATTAAATTTACTGCTCTTTATTGAAAGGTCAAAGGATTCTAAGAAAGCGTGAAAAATTGACGAGCAACAAAGGAAGCTAAACGATGCAGAAAGAGTACGATGTCAATTTCCTGTTTCAAAATTTTGAAAAGTTCCTGAATTCACAAATAGGTGAGTGGAAATGTATTTGACAGGCTACATTTGTGCATGACTTCATGATCCAGATCTCTAATCAGTGCTTCGTAGTACCCAAATGATTTGAACAACTCGATTGGAATTTCTACTTTGATTAATTTTGGGGGATGTTTAGGGAAGAAAAAGGGGGGGACAGTTTTCTGTAGGTTGCCAGTCAAAGACTTTCAAGCAATAAAGGATGGAATACTCTGCACTCCTGTTCTATTAAGAGGAATTTTTAATCACCAAAATCTGCCACAATTGACTGCGGTCAGGAAAAAGGTCTTTTTCCTCCAAGAAAAATAATGATTTTTTGCTGCTTTTGCCAAGACAAAGTTTACACACTTAATGCAAACTGTGAAAATAAGTTTTGTCATTTGCGACGCATAGAAAATTGTAATCCTATTCAATTTTAGAAAAATGTCTTTACTCTCTATATTCTCTTTCCAGATACCTGCATCAGTCAAATCAGAATTTTATCAACTATGTGAACTCATCATCAGCTGCCATTCATTAAACTGTTCATATACTTTAAGGTAACCTACAAGCATATCCATTCAAATCATTGAGTTCTAATACTTGCAGAGGTAAGCATTTCGGTCTCATCATTATCCTCATCTTTATTTTAATACCACCAGAAAACACTGGCAGACAGAGCATTTCTGATAATTGAGATTCAAGTGCCAAGAAGTGCTTCAACATTAAATTTAAGTGGCAAGAATTATTGGCACAATTGACAACTTTCAAGTCAATATTTCCTGTTTGTCTTTTCATGGACCTTCCTCAGCAAAATAATCCTAGAGTTTTTGTGTATTAAATATTTCAGTTGGACATATGTACCTGTCGGATTAATGAAAAAAGTATTGAAGTAAAATTTAAATCATAATGTGTGACTGCAAAGGTGTGTACCTACTAACATAATCAATAACGATTTTTCTTCCTGAAAGGGTGTTTATTTCTAAGGCAACACACGTAAATCCATTAACCTCATTAAATCCATCAATACCTACATCATTCCTTGCAAATGCCATGCAAGTCGCTACTTAAGGAGACTTGATTTTTTAAAGTCCAATTGACCTCATTAACCTGGTTAATGATATTGACTGTTCCGGTATTTTGGAGCAGTGTAGAGTACCTACTTTCTATTTCCATGATTCGTTGTAAATTTCAGCAGATTATCGATTATTTTCGCTGTGTCAAACATGTATGTTTTAGCAATTAATTAACATATTTATTCCAAACATGAAGTCACTTTTCTCTCTCCTATAAAAGGGTCTAGTGCATGATTATATTGTGATTTTGCGTAAAACGAATTTAAAGTGAAAAATAGTATGGAGCTTAGGGGCCTGAAAACGTTTGAACTTTTAATAGAAAATTAAAAATTATGTTGTACTTTGCATCCCTTTTTTATATGAAATATTTCAATACTTACCAGGGCACACACTATCACACTATAAGGAATTCAAGATATTTATTACCAATGTTGAATCAGTGGAAATGGAAAGGATAATCTTACTGTCTGCCATGCTAAGGGTTAACAAAGGTAAACTCCTTTCATTGTGAAAAACCATTAATGTTTCTTCACAACTTTTGCGTATCTTGCTGTTTTTCCCCCTTTTAATTCCTTCTGTTTCCTATTGCAGAGGGGAGCCAGCCGAAAATGAGGTCTATATTGAGGCAAATGTTTTTGAACAGTGTGAATCATGTCCGCTCCAATGCATTAGTTTCTGCAGCACTGAAAATAAAGAACGAGCAACTTGTTGTGGGAGATAAGACATACCCATTGACCAAGAATTATTACTGTGTTGGATTTGGCAAAGCTGTTCTTGGAATGGCATGTCAGGTGGAAGAGCTCCTACAGGAAAACCTCATTCAAGGGATTCTTAGTATGCCTATTGGAACAAGAAAACTGAACAAGTAAGTTTCTAGCTCTTACAAAGCACCCATTTTCTGAGGTAGAAATTCTCTGGAGGTCATTATAAAAAGTTTACATTCAATGTCGAAGTAGAAGGCACTAAAGTTTGAATGTATCTACTTCTTATTCAAAATTTCACCAGGTAATGGATTATCCAATTGAAAGCAAAACCGATGCATTATTATTCTTCTATTGTAGAAATTTGTGGGAAATTAAATTCTGCTTCCAGTTGCCCACTAGGATTAGGTGCAATTCAATAATGATTTGAACTGAATTTAACAGTAACGCACCAAGTCTCATTTTGGAAACAAGTAGGTAGCCAAGATTAGTTTTGAATTCAACCTGTGGTGAACTTTCTCTCCTTAAAAATTCAAAGTCGAGAAAGTACATTTTGAACATGAGAAGAGTCGTAAAGGTAAACTCTGTCCATGACATTGAGCCTTGTGGAGGCATTATACTTCAAGCCTTCTTTCCTTGGTTCAAACTTGATCCAGCTTAGTGTGTCTCCAGGAAACTCGGACCATTTTCAGATTGTATGATGGCTGTTGTTTTCTTTTAAATGTTCAGTACTGGGCCATGCCGTAGAGTGCTCCATGAGCCATTCTTAGACTGCACGTCGATCTCAAAAGTTGCTTGCTGTCTCAGGGTGCTAACAACAAATGTCTTTGGTCCCATCCCAAAATTAAATATCGACGGCGTAAGTCGGCAATCACATAACTCGTTTGCGGTGTCTGAAAATCTCCGCCTCTATGTTATTTTTTTAAAGGAGAACAAATTGACGTCATTTCTTGAAGTTTTTGCAGAATTTTCTTCGCATAGAGAAGAAAAATCACGGCAGTTTTAAAGAATTGCTGTTGAGTAATTCTCCGTTTAAAAAATAAAGTATGACAGGAAAACTGCAACGTCGCAAACCGAGTTATGTGATTGCCAACTTCCACAGTCAATATGTTAGCGGAATTCCGAATTTTTGACATCTTTTTTTTTGCCTCGAGTGATGCTTTGTAAGTAAGTGATGCTGTGGTGCACTGGCCTTGAACAGCCTCCATTAAATTACAAAACTTGCAAAAAACCAGGTTAAATTTCCTGAGTAGATATTCGATGAGGCCAAGTAAAGATACCGGAGTGAATTAAGAAAATAACAATGAAGTGGCATTTATTCACAGGCACTTTTTTTAAGCATCGATCCATAAGGAAAACAAGTTTCGACAGCATATGAAACACTGTTTAAATCCACGGGAATAATCACCCAAAATAGTTTCCTCGTACTGTCCTATCCCTCTTGTAATCTTATTTAACGCCAATGAAGACTGCTATCCACCCCTTGGAGAGTTAAGCACATAAGAAAAGAATGATCCTCATTAGGTGCATCAAAAATACATTTTAATTTAACTAACAATTCTGATTGTGTGATTTTTTCGTCTTCCAGGCATAAAGATGGCTTATATCTCAAGGACAATTCTAAATTTTCTGTTTTTGAAGGAGCTGTGAACAACCTTCCTGATCAGAGAGCCCTCGAAGCTGCCAAAAGCATTAGCAAGCTGGTTACAGATTTGAGAGAAGATGATGTCCTATTAGTCCTCATCTCAGGAGGTGGATCTGCCTTATTACCCCTTCCAATAAATCCAATCAGTCTTGATGAAAAAATAGAAACCATAAAATTGCTATCGTCTAAAGGGGCAACTATCACCGAGTTGAATGGAGTCAGACAAAACCTCTCCCAACTCAAAGGGGGGAAGTTAGCAACACTAGCATACCCAGCACAAGTAATAAGCCTAATTCTGTCTGATATTGTAAATGACCCAATTCATTTTATTGCCAGTGGGCCCACCGCAGCTCCCCAGTGTTCGCCTAAGGATGCAATCGATATTTTAAAAAAATACTCCGTGTATGATCATATACCAGAGAGCGTCTCAGCAACTTTATGTAAATCCGTGGAAGAACCTATCGATTTGAGTCACGTGCAAAATTTAATCGTAGGTAATAATGAGGTTGCTCTTGAAGGCATTGCTGGCTTTGGTGGGAGCTACTTTTCTCTTTCATATATACTGTCCAATTCTGTTCAAGGTCTTGTTGATAATGTAGCTGAGTTTTATACTGAATTAGTCAAGCTCATGTGCCGAAGTTACTTAGGCATAGTGGTAGAGGAAGAGTTAGAAGTTCTATTGAATGAGTTACTAAATAAGTATGATATAGTTTTTTACCACAACAAGAGTATTGCCGATAAATTGAAACTTTTTAATGTAATTCAACGAAGAGTAAATAGACAGAAGCAGAAAATACCCAGAACTTTATGTTTCGTAATGGGTGGTGAGCCGACAGTCCAGGTGAAAGGGAATGGAATAGGAGGACGCAATCAAGAACTAGCACTGAATTTAGGGCTTCGTTTGTCAGAGTTAGCTGCTACTAATGAGTGGATGAAACCATTCAAAGTTTGGTTTCTGAGTGGTGGCACTGATGGGATTGATGGTCCCACTGAAGCAGCCGGAGCTATGACTCACAGTTCTCAAATGAGAGAGGCAGCAGATCAAGGTTTAGATGCACAGAAGTACTTGATGAATAATGATTCGTTCACTTTCTTCTCCAAACTAAATAATGGTGCAGATCTCATCAAAACTGGTCACACAGGAACAAATGTCATGGACATCCATATTCTAGTAATTGAGGTTGATCCTTTTAAATTAGGAGCCACCTAAAAGGGCCTGAAAACTTGAACCAAGTTTCTTTGCAAATATGGAGAGAGCTATTCAATGAAAGTAGGGCGAGGAACAGAAAGAAAAAACGAAAAACAAGTTTCATTGAGGGAGAATGTGAAATAACTTGAGTCAATGGTGCTATCCTCAGTAGGGCTATAGTCCGCGCCACGAAAAGTGGCGGGTGAGGGGCGGAGCAAGTCGGCCGGTCCAGTCTTATTGGTGAAGGGTTGAAGCGCAGGTGTTGGCTGTAGTTGAGATGGGGTAACAACTGGGCCATTATCTGTGCTTCAACCCTTCAACGATGGACTGGACCGGCCGACTGGCTCCCCCCCTCACCCGCCACTTTTCAGGGCGCCGACTATAGGTAACTTTTTCATTAAGCTCTCCACCCATGCACAGAGAAACACCCTCTCCCCTACCTTCTAAATTTGAAATTCTTGTTGCATAATTGCTGATCAGATTAAATCAAAATAGTTCAAATAGACTTCAAAATACTTCAAAATAGAGCAAAAATTGCTCCTCCTCCTCCAAAGAGCTAAAACAACTCTGCTCCTGATTGGAGTTACTCCTCTGCGGAGCGTAATCTCCTTATTGATGACCAAAGAGCGAAACATATCTCCATTTGCAACTGCAGACTTCCCGTCATATTTTCTTTCTTTTTTTAAAACTGGTTAATTTAATTTCTTGAAAACTTCCTTGATTTTTCTTTGCTGAAGGCAGAATATTCTGTACAAAACTCAAGCTATTTAGTTGGCTTGTGTCTTTTCAAAACAATTAAATAAGAGCAGAATATTTGAAACACCACAATGGAGGTACGTTCTTCGCACTTTTGCCATTGACATGCTGTATGCTGGCGCATCTCTTTCGTGCACGGTGTCAGAAATACTCGAAATTTCTTATTTTCTGATTTCTTCTTAAATCAGATTTTCCGGGGAAAATTAAAAGTTTCTCTAGAGTTTTAAAAATTATAATTTACTTTTTTACCTTTTTGTTACTTATGTTGGTTTCTGACGATGCTGACTTCCTGTCTTATTTCATTTGTAATTAGGAAACTAATCAGCATAATTACTCGCAAACTATTGTGACAATTTTTTCTCTGTAAAACATTCTGTGATAATTGTTAACAAGAGGATTAGTTTGTTTTTCTTTAAATAATAAGATAGGAGCAGACATTTTTAGAGACTGCGATTAAGATACATTGTACTTTTGAGTTAATTAGTATATATTTTAATTTTGACAGGAATGTTGTTGTTAAACTTAGAAAGTGTTACCTTTTTTTTTTAAAACAAAAAATTTAAACTTTTTACGTGAAATAAATATAAGGAAACAAATAATTCTCGTGGAGTTATAAATTTTTTAATTGCATCCAGCAAGTCCTTTAGGGAGAATACAATCTCAAGGTATAAAGTACCACAGTAGTTAAGATTCCTTAGGAGATATCTCCTTTTCCAACTGAACAACATTAGATCAATATCAATGCCCCTCAGATTGTACCAATTTTTTTTCCCTTCAAAATCAAGTTCACAACCATTGAAGTCTGTAGACAGATTTATCATTCTTAAAACAGACCGATGGTGAAGCATGGATGAAAATTCAAAAACCCTTACTTATTTTGAAACGCCACAAAATTTCGAGCATTAGTACTTAATTTTATTGAGGCGAAGACTTTTTTTCTCTTATAAATTTTTTTCAGAAAATTAAATAGACATTTACAAGTATAACAGTTAATAATGTTTTTGTAGGTTCACAAATGCCTTGCTTCTCTATTATAGTACTCGTAAGGATATTGGAAGCGTCATTAATTGAGAAACGGCTGGATCAATTTTGAGGATATTTTTTTAATTGAAGTTCTTCAAAACAATGAACACAGTATTAAATAAATAAGCACTGAAAAAGTTGGATTTGACAAAATTTTAGAAAACCAGCTTTGCAAGCCAAGATGGAACATTCTTGAGCTGCTCAAAAAATGAAGACTGATTGCAATTTTCCATTTAACATGAATGAAGGATTTAGAGAGAACTTGTCCCAAAAAAAATTCAACTCATCGAATTAATGTCAATACTTATGGATGTGAAGAAGGAAAAAATTTGAGTGTCAAGAAGTAAATGGATTAAATGTTATGAATGTTCCAAAAATGTCATTTGTACATGTTGAATAATTAAGTACAAGTGTGGATGATCTGCTCAAAAATTGTTGACTTCGGACCTAAAAAAGATATACTCACTCAGGGGATTATCTTTCACATTCTTTGAAAGCATGACATTCAAACCAGTACTTATATCAATGCCTTTTGCGACTTCAAGCAAAACTAGCTGCTGCTGGTAAATTGATTGAAGGAGAAAAGAGGATCTGATTATAATTTAAGAGAAAAAAGGATTCAATATGCACTATTTTGGAACACATGGCTCACATTTTAAAAACAAACTGTACGGTTGATCATGGTCAACGTCTGCTTTTCAGAGGTGTCCAGGTGAGCTCTGAGAGTTTGGGGGGATATTTTGACAGTAGTGACCCATTGTACACAATTTTGATTTTATATTTTAGTTTTTGATCTGACTCAAAATCCACAGGATAGGGTGATGCCTCAGTTTTAGAAATTGGAGCATCTGTTAGGATCTAATTGCACGATTATTTACTTCAAAGCAAGGCACATTGTTGGTTGTAGAAATAAGGAATTGGATGGTGGGGCTAATTCTCGCGATACCTAGGATTCATGTCAGGGATGCTTCTCATAAGCAGTAAATCAATGCCGGGCGGTTGAATTAGTGTTGGTATTGTTTTGAAGGTCAGAAAACATGAAATAGCTGACCGGATTTCTTTGAAAGGGACCTGAGAAAAATTTTCCCAACTTCTTACGTAAGCATGGAAAACTATCTGGAAATTTTAGAGCAAGTTTGACCCTGAAACCTCAAGAATAGAAGGAGATGTGAGTCCGGATCCTGAAGTTCTAAGACAACAATTTTTAAGGTTGTAAAATGTAGAAAAATGTGATTTAAGTTTTGACCCAAAGTTGAGGAGAATTTTCTCTGAGTAGAAAGGGTCCCCGGTCACATATTTGCCCACAATAACCCTATCTATTTTAAACCGCAGGGTCACTTGAGAGAATCAATCACGAGAAAATCAGAAGCAAAAAGAAGGGCAACACTCAAAGCTCATTAATAATTGTCGATAGCAAATATAAGAATCAAGACTGAGAATTTAGGGAGGACAAAACTGCTAGGAAAAAATACAGCCTCCGAAAAGTGCTAAAGAGGGGGCTGGGAAGAAACTAAATTTTGACAGATATTCATCATAAAAATACAACTAAGTAAATGAGATGAAACAAGAAAAATGAATACCTAATAGGAGGTAAAAATTGTGACATTTTTGTAGCCTGTAAAAATGATGAAGTATCAAAAGTTTATGAATTAATTAACAAATATTTAAGTCAATTAGTTAACGAATTAGGTAGGTAGGTACATACACTTTGACGTAATGTGAGAGATGATTATTCCCATTTGCGGAATTCTGTTCCATCAGGTGGTTTAACATCCACCTTATCTTTAGCAACTTCATTCCAATTTGTGCTCAAGACAGTCCCGCCTGATTCCATGTACGATTTGTTCATAGCCTTCTTGACTTCATCACTACCATCTGCATAGATCTTCTGGAACAAAGCGTTCAGGGCAGCTTCTCCTTCTGCATCGTCATCCTTCAGCAAGTTACCGACAACCGCATCCCAATTCCGAGGCTGAGGTACAACCATGCGCGGTTCACCTTCAAGACCACTCCATCTGTCACCGGATGCTTTTGCAAGCCGCACCTCTATTTTGGATGGGAGGACTTTGAAATTGGAGCGGTCTGGCACTATGGCGTGAAGTAAGTCTAATTGTAGGTTGTAATCCGAGCCATCTGAGAGTTTAGCATCCAATACGAATCTGTGGTCTGTGAAATTAACTTTGACATCATCAGGCTTACAATTTTTAGCGAGAACTGTTATTGTGACATGAGAATCTGATTGGTACCAGTCATATTTGATTTTTGGCCTCGGTGTTTCGCCAGATGATGGGGTGTTTTCAGAAGTTGGAGTGAGGTTATGTCCTGGATCCCCGCTCTTTTCCATGCTGAAAATGATTCTTGAAATGTTCAACTTAGCACTTTAGATTCAGAAAATATAAACAGAGAAGTTCGACAACGACAAATTTGAAAAAAAATCAAGGGTTCACTCGTTATCACAATGCATTCTGTTGAAATGTCTTCAGACACAAAAAGATTTTGCCACTGTTTCCAATTAGTAAACAAAAATCATACGAACATTTTCCTGTTCCTATGTTGACAAGCAAGTAGCGTTATCTATGGGTGAAACGCTCAACTAAACTTGAAAATTGATTTCTTGCTGTGTGCTGCAATCTAGATGCATCTGATAGAACAAGTCTTGTTGACAATCCTATGCTATTCTGTTTTTGTATTGCATTTTGCTCCCTGCTCGATGGAAGGAACCACTCACGTTGGTCAAGGCCGATTGTGATTATCAGGAACTCGTTTGTTTTATTTCGCGTGTTTACTGTTATCGTGCTGAATTCACCATCGTTTTCGGAAGAATAGCTAAGTTTTTCGTGGCGAATATTCCACGAAATAATCTCGAGTCGCGCAGCAATGTTAGTTCTTACAGTAACACTTTGAGCTGGACGTGAAAGGTTCAATTTCGAACATGAGTGTTGTTATCAACGTGTTTACTTACATACTGTGTGTTTCAACTTTCATCCAGTTTTGTGACCAGCAGTTACTCATAAATGTTCAAAATCAGGTATTTTATTATTTATATTTATTACGTGTTGATTAGAAGAACGTCTGCAGGAGTGTTTTTTTATTTCAACAGACAGAAATGCCTGCCACCTGCAACACATCATGCTTTATTGACGCTGTTTACATTATACTCTGAGTCCGCAGTCTCTCTCCATCTCCTCATTTGCATCATTTATTATCATATTCTCATATCATAAACACCTCATTTTACGTGATTAGACGTGGGAAGTTCCCTTGATATCCCTCCTTTGGGATGATCATCATCAACCGCTGCTGTAGTTCCCCATGGCTTCCCTAAAATCTCGACTCAGTGTTCAGAGGGCAAACTTAAATTTATTTAGACAAGCAGGAGTGATAGATAAGTACTGAGGCTAGACGCAAGTGCGCTGCCAAAATCAAAACTTCCAAAGGTTTCCTATTGGTATTGCTCACCGTAAAATGGTCCTTGTCCTTCTCCTCTGTTTGAATTACTATCTGATTGACTACTTTGTGAGGGATAGATGAGCGTTCAGCAAGTAGCAAAAGGAGTTTCTAAAGGTGTTGAGAGGCCCTGCCCGGAATCATGGCAATCAATTGCGACAACATTTTCATTAGAAACTTTTGTAGAGGACAGTCATAAGAGAATATTGTAAAAATGAGGTAAAATTTTGCGTACTCACTTGTGCCATTTAACAATTTAATAGGACGCGTTTCGGAGTCCAGATGGCCCCATCATCAGCCGGCAGCAGCCCTGAAACTTGTCCCATTAAATTGTTAAATTGCGCAAGTAAGTATGGAAAATTTTGTCTCTTTTTTACAAAATTGTACTTCCAGAACCATTCCATTGAGAGCGTAACATTTAAAATTCAGCTCACCATTATTTTTGTAGGCATGACCCAGCACATCACGTCTGAGGAGAGCTAAATATCTGGAGGCATTCTAAGGTTAATTTCGAAAAGTTTCTGAAATGAATTCAATCGTTGAGTCATTATACGGAACCTCAAAATCTCCTGGGATCATGAGTAATAATTTGCTGGTGATCTGACATTTTACAATGTTCCATTAGCAAATCAAACCTCATTTTCCTTTGAAATCTTTCTCTACATTATAAGAGCCATTATTCAATTATTATTTTCCCTCATAGGTAAGGTGGGCATATCATTAAATCATTCTTTGTGGCAGATTTAAAAGCCAAATATTTTGGAGATTCACAATTGTTTTTCATTTTGTCTCTCAATATTTATGACATAATTCCTAAATTAGGTAATGCCATGTTTCGCTCTTAGAGAAAGGAACAAAATATTCAGCATTTAGCAGTAGCATATCCTCGCTTGCTGTGAACTGATATGTGACTGTCATAAGCGTATGCGGCTGTTTTTATTATTATATATGAAAAAATCTTCCAAAAAGGAATCAATCTCCAAGGGCCAAGATTTCTGGCCACAAGCTGAGAATGGATGCAAAATCAAAGAACAAAATCAACAATCGAAGTTATTTCTTAAAGCACACTTACCTCCTACTCAACAAATTTATGTTGAACCTACCCTCTCTTGCATATATATTTATGTTTGCACAAGAGGTGTGAAAGCTGGAACCTACCTAAAATTTCCTCATTTGATCACATGGAGTCTGTTGTCTAATCATGTGTGGATATATTAATTCACTCACTTATTTTCAACTCAACTTGATGACCAAGCTCTCGAGTCGGGTGAGCAGATTTCCTGCACTTACCAGTGTAAGCAAAGCGTTTTTGCGAATTCGAAAATGGAGCGGAGAATTGACCTTTAATCATATGAATTTCCTACGTTAAGTATAAATTGAAGAAATTGAAGCAAATAAATTGATAAATAAAAAATTTTAATATTGATAAAAAAAATAGTCCTCACTGCAGACTTTAAATGATGCAGAAGTCAAAACTCCCCCTCCACTACATGTCTGGTTGCCGAATTGATGCTAACTCAATTCCATCCTACTGCTTACCGTTTCTCATCACTTTCATGTTTTTAAATTCTATAAAAAAAAAAAAAAAAGATAAGCAGTGGACCCAAAGAAATCAGTTCATGGCTTCAAGGCCAAAGCTTGGATTACCCTGAAGAGGTAGAGTTGACAGGACTCAAATTGGAAAATTAAGGTCTTTCTAGAAGGCCTGAATAGTGAATTAGTAATTCTCTTTGTAAATCAGAAAGTGTGCCAAGCCTGACCTAGTAGGTTCTGTTTAAAAAAAAAAATATCATTAAAAGTAGTTTGGCTACAATTTAAAAAGGTAATTAAGTGATACTTCTAGATAACATCTCCTTGTTGAAGTGGTTTGGAAGAAATCTATTCTGATTTGCAAGAATATTGAACTCTCTTAATTGTAAAATACTTCTTTTCTTGCCCTCTACGAGAATATAAGAATTTTACCGAGTTCATTTGGAAAGTAAATTTTTTTGAAGTTTATTTAAAAAAGGAAAAAAAAACATCGCGTTAAAGCAAGTTGTTTCAAAATAAGCAGATCTTTTCAACTGAGATAATGCTCGATATAGCTCTTAGAGTTAGTAATTTCTTTTTGGGTAGGTATAAGCGGTCTTATAATTTCTTATGAATGCCTCCAGGCCTAGTAGCCAAAATATGATTTATAATACATTTCAAGATATGTAAAAAATACCTATTCAAATACCTATCAAATAGGGTATTAAATAGCTTAAAATAGGTATAAAATACCATATTAAAAAATCCTATAAAGTGTCCTTTTTTTATAGTATCCAATACCATATAAAATAGGTATAAAATAGGGTTGTATTAAATACCATATTAAATAGGTATAAAATGGGGTAGATAACCCAAATGATGGGGTACCATTCTAAATGTGTAAAAAGTAGGTTTCTAGGTGGACCGCATTAAACAGAAAGGAACCAAGCCACATCAGCTATTGCCAAATTTAATTGGGCAATTTAATTTTTTACATGAAAACGGTTCTGCGGATTTCCGTGGAAATTACAGTGAAAATTCTCCATAGTTTGAAGCAAATGCCTTAAAAATTTTAAAGGAATCCGCACGAACGTTCTCTCGTAAAAAATTGCATTGCCCGATTAAATTTGGCAATAGCTGATGTGGCTTGGTTCCTTTCTGTTAAACTCGGTCCAGGTGGCCTGTACAAAAGATAGCATACGTAATACTTATAAAAATTGTTTATTTTTTACTCATGAATACAAAGAACAAATGAATACAATACCAAAGGCTTAGAATACATCCTAGTAAAGAGATGAAGAAAACCAAAAAATAAACAGGAATATAAAAATAATAATACAGATCAACATCCTGACATAAGAGATTCCAGAATCAAGACATAAGAGAGAAGGAAAATGATGATTACTCAAGAGAATAAATTTGATCGACAAGTCTTTATTTGTTCTTTGGATTAATGTAGAAAAAACTGCTTTTAAGTAGTTTACTAAGTCAAGACAACGAAAAAAAAAAAAAAGTATAAATGTCCCATTTAATAAAAGGAATTAATGCTTAAAGTAATCTGAATGGAATTTCTTATCATTTAGCCATAGTTTGGTAGCCGGCAATCAGCTGTGACTAAAATGTGAAGAACCCATACTGATGCCTTTCGGCTCAATTTCGTCAAATGGCATTCTTATCACCAAGTACTGTTGAAAATTCAAGGTTCAGTAGCGTATAGCAACCAACCATGGCCTAAATTTCCAGAGAAGCAAAGGTCCTCATGGAGGCACGGGATATTTGGGCCATGCAAACATGCTCAATTAAAGTTTAGAAAATGAACAAAAAACACTCACCAACTTGCTCGAATCTGTAATCCATTGGGTCAGGAAAATCCACTTTGCAACAATGAATCCGAACAATTAGAACTGGTATAAGTACCGAGGAACACTTGAAACACTATGAGTGCATTATAGAAAAATCTAAAGCACTCTTTAAAGTAAGAGAAAAATTATTAGCACCATGATTTAATAGCTGATCAAAACAGCAGCCTGATTGTTGATATTTTGTGTTTGTCGGGTAGACGTACATGACAAAGGTAAGAAGGCGGAGCAAGATTGGTCGGCTATGTCTTATCGCTGCTTTATCAGGACATACAGTTGAAAACTGAAGAGGTGCCTGTAGCTTGTCGTGAGTTCCACCCGACATAGGCACAACAAAGCAGTGATAAAATATAGCTGACCAATCACGCTCCGCCTTTTAACCTATGTCATCTATGTCTACCCAACAGACACACAATTTCAACGATCAGGTTGCAGAACAGCACTCTCAGAAAAGCACTAACACAACGCCATTTTTCAGTTTATTTATAGAGAAGAAAAATGCATTTTTCAAAAGATGCGACATCATCCCTTGACACCGACAAAAATGAAGCTTAAATAATTTAATGATTTACTCCGATCATTGATGATATTAAGGTAGCCATCGATTCTCTACCCGACGTTCCTTCCACACATGACAGAGAATGTCAAAGGCACAGAGCGAATGGCACTAAGCAGCAATTTACATCTGATATGGCAATAGTTCCTGGAAGTGTCGATCTGCAAAAATACAAAGCAAGAGACAGATCATCCAATTGACCCACCTACAATTAATGACCATCAATAGAGACAGACATTAAGATACATTACAATAAATCATCCACCCTTTGATAACAGAATGAATTCAAAGTGAGAGTCAGACCCTTCCTTCTGGAGGGAGGGCCAAGAAAAACTTAAAAATTGACCACTTCACTACTTACCGGTCTGAGCCACTGGATGAAACACAGTCCACCAGTCGATACAATTTAAAACTCAGGGACCCACCATCCAATTTTGACGGATACCTAACCTGATTCAATCACTGATTGCCAGGATACGTTGAGTAACTGATACGTAGAGCAGTTCGTTCTTGTTGAAGCTCTAGTGGTTCTAGATATTTTAAAATCAGACAACTTTCAGATGTCCTACAAGAGATGAAGTAGATGCAACCAAACTTTAAGTGTACTTCATTCTTTTGAAGACGCAAGGAAAATGCAGGTGGTATGAGGATGTTCATGGATGTTCCTACAGACTTACTGGAGCACTCGCCTGCAATAGTTGGGAAGTTTCTATTTGTGATAAGGGTCTGCTCCAAATAAGATTAGCACCTTTAGAGTGCATCAGCCGATCCACCATCTCGATTCTGCTCTTCACTTTCAATGCTAAATTGATGAAAGATTATCTTCTGTCCCACCAAAGGAGTGCGTACACTTATTTGATGTAGACTCTCCACTCAACTTTGTAACAGCAGTAAGAAATGGCACATGGTAGTAAATGCATACATAACTTCATATAATTTCAATACCTGATTATGAAAAAGTTTTGTACGATTGGAAGGACCTAACCTGGAATCGGGATCCACATGAACGATTAAGCCCCACTGCAAATGATGGGTCAGTTGCGCTGGTCTCAGAAATTTATTTTGATGCTTGATTCTTGTCGAACAAGATTCAAAAGAGACAGTTAGGGCCATCGTCTAAGAGAATATTTTACTCGCATGAGGCGCTCAGATATATACTCGCAAACAACAAGCAGAATTACATCCTCTGGTACCTGCAGGAAACGTGAGGTTGGCATGGAAAAAGGTACGAGAAAAAAGTAAAATTAGCTACTTACTCTGGCAAACAGATGAATAATTCAAGCAATGAACAAATTCCTGCAACGGAGCTGATAGTAATGAAGTATTGAAACAAATATAAATAAAACAACTTGAAAACTTTTAACCATCAAGAAGGCGGCGATGGGCTTTAGACTAGACGGGTTCGGTGTATGCGCAAGGCGGAGCTGAGACCGTTACAAATGTAGCGGCCATCTTGATGACGTAGATAAGTACAACCGCTACGAGGACGTATTATCATCACACGAACACGAAACGAGGATGCAGAGATGAAAATTTCCATTTCCATGAAACTTAAAAATAAAATTGGTTTGATACTTATTAATAGGTATAAAATGTGCTTTTGAGATACACCTGTAAAAAATCATGTAAAATACCTATAAAATAGATGGATCTAAATATGTATATTTTATACCCCATAAAATATCTATTAAATACCTATAGAATAGGGTATCTGGACGATACCTATTCGATGGCACTATTTTGGCTACTAGGTGGTAAAAGAAGAGTTGGTTTGAAATAGTTTTCTTGTCTTAAAAGAACTGAAGAGTTGAAGAAATTGAATGTTGCATTATAATGCGAGCCAAATCATGATGATTTGTCGTTTCGTTCTTTCTTGTTCAGCTAAACTTGCCTTTCGGTGAAATTAAGTAACAAGGAATACTTAAATTTTTCCTTGGAAAATGTTATTAGGTTTCAATTTTTTCTGGATATTTTACCGAACCGAAGATGAGAGTTAAGGGAGCCAGTAGTATCTTACTCAAAAGTCATTTTCCTTTCCTAATTGACTTCTTGGGATTTCTATGCGTTGGTTTGCATTGACCGACCAGAAGAGAAAAATCCCAAATGTTTGTTGCGCTGGTTGCATACCTGCCTCTTAAATGTAGAAAATTCCAAGAAAATACTCTTAGGCACATCCTGAGTCGACGATTTGTAGGGTTCTCATTAATCAAATGAGAACTTCTTAATCCTGATGTACCTATACTCGATGAGGCCCTTTACATGTGGTTAGAAGGATTGTTCGACAAGGTGAAATCTTTAACTTTTTTTTCTATCAACCCTTGTGACCAATTAGGTAAAAACCAAGGAACTTGTGAAAAAAATAACTTGGCGGGAATTTCCGTTCATAATATAAGTTTAAGTAAAAGCCCTCCTTAACATTTTCCTCCTGAAAAATTACGATTGTTGAAAATTGAATGTAATAAAAAAAAAATCTGCGGATTGTTCAATGATTGGGATCTCTAAATAAAATTTCTGAACCGGCATGTTCTTTTTTTCACTGAGCATTCTAAGAATGATAGAATGTCAGAGACTTTGTTGAAATATCCAAATATCGAACACATGAGACCAAAAAAACGGCATTAAAGCCTCTCAAGTATTGTTTCTCTTGATACGTCAAGAATGAAGAAGACATTGATTGTTAAAAACTCAGTTATACTGCAGTATTGTAAGTATCAGGAAACATCTTGAAAACCTGCAAAAATAATGTTCCGATTCACCAGAAAAGAGAGAAAAATTATTAAACAGTAATGATTTATTATTTTTGAAAATATCTAATCACAAAAAAGAGGGATGTGCGAAAAACTGTAGTGCTCCGTTTGTTACGAGGAAAATTAAAGTCATGTAACAAGTAGGTAGAGATTAATGATTCTAATTTTTTTTCCCCCCACAGAATATATTAAGAAATTATACACTGGAAAAAAAAAAAAAAAAAACATATTGGATCTAGAGTCCAGACTCTTGAAAACATTGACAAGAAAAAATACTCTTGATTCAATCAGATTTTTGCTTAAATCTTTGCTTTTGATTTTGCTTAAAAAGTAAATCCGCTCAAATTAAGAGGTTTGGTTCTTGTCGATGTTTTTAAGGGTCTGGACTCTAGATCCAATGTTTTTTTTTTTTTTTCCAGTGTAGGGCTATTTAGCAAGAAAAGCCTCGCCACTTTGTCATGCATTCAGTTCGTCATAGCGTCCCGTAAACCGGAGCAAGGCTCCGTGGCGTGGCGAAATACCAATAGTTAGCATATCAATATCAACGTACCCATTACAATTTTCCATCTCGGGCTGGGGAGGAGTTGAGGGGGAGGGGGGATTTCTCCCGCGGGAAGCGGAGTGAAGTTGGACTGCTCATGTTTATGTATGGCAAGGGGAGGAGGACATGAATGGGAAACCGTTCGTTCGGACGGAGGAAGCGAGCAAGGGACTGGTGCGACGATGCGATGCTCGTGTGCTCGCTCGACTATGAAAACTCCCGCGATCGCGCGCGAACGGCGTCAACTTCGTAATGACCCGTGATGTCGGGGTATCGACGGAATGACCATTTGAACCCGAGTCGCAGTGGAACCGAGCCGGGAGCCTACCCTCAGCTTTGGAAAAATTAATCTTCTCATCTTTTCTAGAGTCACTTTATACTGAGTGTCAAGACAACACCCCTCATGGAGTCACAAACGGGAATAAAGATTACACAAATTGAACGTTTTTCGTAATCTTTGATCGGCCCATTCTCAAATTCCTCTCTCCGTACCTTCTCTCATTCCGTTTGTTCCTTGCCGAACCCGTAATGCCCTGGTCCATTCCAGATTGTAATCTTTGCAATCGGTGAAGATGTAATCTTTATTCCCGTTTGTGACACTGTGAAGGCCTAAAATACGGGAACCAATCAGAAATGGATTAACATTGTCTTGACTCTCAGTAGGTATAAAGGGACTCCAATCTTTTCCTGATCGGAATAGCATGCACACGTGACGTTTGTGGGTCTAGGAAGGGGACAACCGATATGTTGTTTCCCGCACGAAGAAACGTAACTCCATTCCAAGGTTGCAAAATTGGCTGGAACAATTCTTTTTTTTTACAAAAATTTACCTGTGCGATTTTCGTCCAAAATTTTACCGAGTCTTGCGTGAGACCAGAGGGAACAGCTCGATAATTTTCAGAAAGAAAAGTTAAAAATGGAGGCCCTAATATATCTCTTTTTTTCGGCTGAGTTCCTCATGTAGCCCTTTAAGCATCACTAAAAATAAGACAAACGGAAACAAACACAACATGGTGATGGAGCGGAGGAGGAAAGGAGTGCGTTGACGACGGCGCAGAGATACAACTATTCGTACTTGATGGATGTCCGTGTTGTATCTGCAAAATTGAAGGCGCGATGGCGCGAGACGTGAAATCGCAATGCTCCGCGCTGTGCTGCTAATGGGGTATCGTTCGGATTCGGGAGAAAAGTTAAAATGTAGGCCCTAATATATCTCTTTTTTCGGCTGGGTTCCTCATGTAGCCCTTCATGCATCACTACAAAGAAGACGTACGGAAACAAACACAACACGGAGATGTAGCGGATGAGGAAAGGACTGCGTCGATGACGGCGCAGAGATACAACTATTCGTGCTCGATGGATGTCCGTGTTGCGTCCACAAAAGTGAAGGCGCGATGGCGTGAGACGTGAAATCGCAATGCTCCGCTGTACGCTGCCAAAGGAGTATCGCTTACATTTAGATTTGGGAGAAAGTTTAAAAAAGAGGCCAAATACGCCTTTCCAATCTTTGGCTGTGTTAATACTCAATTGTTTTCTTGTTTCAATTTGACGTCTGATTCTTTTTCTAGTATATATTTGTAGACCTATATCTAAATCTCGTAAATACCGGTCCCATAAACCCCTTAGGAACACGTTTCTCGTAAGCCCCGGGTCAATTTGACCAGGCCTAGGAATCGAAGGGTTAATCACAATTCAAGCGGTAATGAGGCTCTATGAGGAAATGAACTGTTCAAGAAACGACTGTGAATACAGCTCCTAATGCCCTTGTGATTTGCCTGAATGGACGCTAAAATAACGGGTGTGCTTTTGTTTCAGGGCGGAGATGTGTTGCAAGAAACCATCTCTGCCAACGTGAGCGAGGATGTGGTCACGCTGGAGTTCCAAAGGTCCGACGGAACCCTCATCACACAACTCGTCGATTTCCGCCATGTAAGTTCATTTTATTTTATTTATTCACTACCGTATGTTACCAACACGTAAATTATCCTCAATAGTTTATCCTTTCAATTATCACAGTTGAGTAAAGATAATCGTTTAGAAGGGTTTTATTGGTCATATTTACAGCGTTAATTCAAGCTTAAGAAATAGCATTGCAACTCGCAAATGGTTAGTGGTGTTTAATTTTGTTCTGCAGCCATCCACACTCACAGTGAGTTCGATCTCTGAAAATGAGTTTAAGCACAGTTCACGTTCGCTATTTCAAAGCTTACATGAATTCGAAGAGCTCGATAATATTAGGAAAGAAAAGCCGGGCTCCATAAGAATCTCCATATTTCGTTAAAAACCAGGAATTTTTCCCACTGCGTTGCGTCAGTTCGACATTTTTTTTACCTCGATTAGCGGGCTAATCAATCCAGTAATCTGATATGGCTGGACTGCAATGCTCAACGATTCCAATTCGGAATCAAGATCGCACACTCTAGCTGTTTAACGAAATGATAGAAACAATTGCGTTATAAGAACGGGCTCAGTGGCTTTCTTATTTTTATGCAGATCGGTAAGATTGGTCACCTGACTTTGAATCATAGAAATCATTTTATCTCGTCCTCATCTCAAGTTTGTTCATTGAAACTGATCTCTAATAATCGAAATCCCGTTAATTAAGAAACTCATTGATTAAAAAACAAAAAAAAAAAAAACACACTTGGCCCCTTCAGTTTCGAACACTCTCTATACATACTTTAGATGAGAGTTTTAAGTAGTTGGAAAAGTTCGAAGAACTAAGGAAGACAAAATAGACGCAGGAGACGTTAAATGGACCGCGTTAAACAGGAAGGAACCAAGCCACACCAGCTATTGCCAAATTTAATCGGGCAATTTAATTTATTACATGAGAACGGTTTGTGCGGATTTTTGTGCAAATTTCAGTGAATTTTCTCGATAATACAGAGCAAATTTCTTAAAATTTTCAAAGGAATCTGCATAAACGTCCTCGCGTAAAAAATGTAATTTCCCTGTTAAATTTGGCAATAGCTGATGTGGCTTGGTTACTTTCTGTTTAACGCGGTCCAAATATGGTGCCTACTTCCATCTTGTTCAAAACCTAAGAATATGATCTATAAAACGCTTTTTATCAATTCGCTCCGAGATCTACCCACGAAAAAAAGCAACGTCGGGTTTTCACCGTGACTCCAAAAAGCGCGGCTCGGTTGAGCCACTCCAAGGGCAGAAACCGCGTTTACGTCATACGTCAACTTGAAAAAGAATCACTTCTCAAGATCCCTCCTCCTCTCCCAATTCCTCCTCGTTACAATCAGGTTAAGGTTCCAGGGGCAGGTATTATTGATGCCACCCGACCGACACTGTCTGTCAAAATGATTGTCACTAAGCACCCCGCCGAAAAGGGGGACGGGGAGGATGGGGGGGGGAGAGAAGGAAAACCGGGAGCGCTCAACGAGGGTGGCGGACGCGCAGCTGCGTAGGCGCCATCCAAAAGCTTATCATACAGGAAGACCCGGGGGGGAGGGGGGAGGGGTTGGCAATAATTTTTCTTCATAAAAGTGACGTTGCTTCCCCTCCTGTCCCCTGCATCCTTCGCCCGGTCGGTAGACAGTCTGTCACTGTTACGTGTCAGTCTGTCATCGCGAAAAGCGGACGGTTTAACGCCGCCAACTCGCTGTGAGGTTGCCTTTCGTCCGCCTAGCGTTTATCGCCGATAAGGGGATGTTTTGGCGTCGTGAAAACCCTCGTTCGAAGAATTTGTTTTAAAAAAAAAAGACACGATGTGAAGTCTGGTACAGCACTGTGGTACGGTGTGAGTGTGTGAACGCTCATCTTTGACTTTAGTTTGACAAACGTAGATGAAGGACTAGAATCCTACTTTATGACTGAGAAGGTCGCGTTACGAATTCGTAGAAAAAGAAGCGGCTAAAAGAAGAGTCTAAGGATGAAGGAAAACGGAAAGGAAAGGGAGAGGCGGGGGAAACGAAAAAAAAGACGAAAAAAAAAGGAGGAAGAAGAAAAAGAGTATGAAGAAGAAATGTATTTCTTCGTTTTTCTTTATTTTTTATCCTCTCTGTTATTTCAATTTTCTTTTTGTACCTCTTCCTTCCATTTTTCTCTCGTCTCCCGATGCAGAAGTTGCATACTCAAATCATAAAGAAACCCCGTCAAGTCAACCGGATTGGGTTAAGTTTTCTTTGTAGGTACCTAGATCCGTCCTTCTCAGTGTAACGTACATCATAACTTTCTTGATTTGACAATTCATCTCTTCGACATGTTTTGTTGAGACCCCCGAGTATGAAATTAAATCAAAGTTAAATTCTCTGCTCATTTTAACATCATTGCCTGTTTTTTAGCCGTTCACCGTGAGGTATTAAGGCACCTGCACATCATATCCTTCGTATAGCGGGGAAAATTAGTACAACTCGTCGAAGTTAGCGCGCCCCTAAATTTAACGTCACTACGAAAAGAATCATCGCAAAGAGGGGATCTTTACCTCGTGTAGTCCATTAAAGTTCCTTACCAATACGCCTTCATTCTCCTGCATATGCAACGCGGACAGTCCTCTAATACTTGAATGGATGCACTCAGGCGTTGCTTTCAACGGCGATTAAATATGCATTATGTATGGAGGATTTTGCAGACCACTGACAATCGCGAGCCCTCTGTTTTCCCACGCATTTTCTTTCTCTTTCTCCGGCACTGTCCGTACATCCTGGAGGCCAGAACTGAAGTTTCAGTTTTACTATTTCCATCTTGAAGTTTGTTTTCGCCACGAGATCCTTGATATTTTTAAGATCCAAGGGTTTCGTTTCTCCGAAACCAAGCGATGTCCGGTCGCTCCTTTTTCTTGAAATCCATTCGCCTAGTTATCAGTAGTTTCCTCGGCACTACTTGTTGCCCTTATGTCTCTGCATTGTGTTTTCGGAACATTTCATGAGTCAGAATTTTTTGCATTGAGGTCGCTGGCTGATTAGACTCAAAATCCCTGACGCTTATCACAGAATAGTGTTCGGCAATGTGGCTAAATTGCATAGATTTGAATATTTTAAGATTCACCCCAACTTCAAGTCCCAACGTTTAGTATGTTTACAAACATATCGCCATTCAAAATATCATGGAGAGAGTGGCGTCATCCATCGCGTTACATCATATCTTGTTTAATACTGCATTACGCATATCTGTCTCAATAGATAGTGAGGCACTGATTACTCGAACCTGGTATTGTCGTTGAAACGAAGGAGGAAGGAATCATGAAGTGCGTTGAATGATGAAATTTGTGTTTTTCAATGAGAGATACCTTTGTTAGTCAACATTTGGCCCAGATTCTTGGCGTCCGGACGAGTCTTTTAGGTACTTTCAGAATAATATGAGACCGTCCCCGGAAAAAGAGATCGACCCATATCTACAAAAGCTCAAAAGTAAAGTATCGATACTAGAGTGAAGAGAAGTTTTAAACGAACAATTTGGAATTAAATTCGCCCAAAAATTTCAAAACCAAACCGAAGTCATGGCATTTTCAGGTTTGCAGCTGAAAAACCTTCGCTTCAAGTAAAAACCACTCACACGTCTAATTTGAAATTTGCAGAACACGAAACTGCTAGACTACGTTCGTCTTTGTGATCTCCATTGGTACGAAAATGAACTAAAAATTAGTCTTTTGGACAGGTAGGAAGAATCCTCCATCAAAATCTCAAAACCTGCACTGGAAAAAAAACACACATTGGATCTAGAGTCCAGATTTTTAAAAACATCGACAAGAAAAAATACTCTTGATTCAACCAGATTTAAGCTTAAATCAAGAACCAAGCCTCCTAATTTGAGCGGATTTCCTTTTGATTTAAGCTTAAATCTGATCGAATCAAGAGTCCTTTTTCTTATCAATGTTTTCAAGAGTCTGGACTCTATTCAATGTGTGTTTTTTTTTTTTTTCAGTATGAGGGTCCACCCAATTGGATAAAAATCGCTCTTCTGAAAATTCCGTCCGTGGATGGTCGAAGATAGGATTCAACTATAAAAAAAAACATAATTCGATAACTCCCGCAATTGGCTCATCGGTGGTAATCCATCGGGATTTACCTCCGACGTGACAACCGCGTTGAAGAGTGCAATTTATTACGGGACCGGCGTTTCATTGGATAAATGCGACTAATTGATGGGCGATGAATTAACTAGAGCTGCTAGCGCTCTTTTTCTTCGCTTTTCCCGGATTGGCAGGTCGCGATTCTTAACAGCGACGAGGCGCGAATTATCGATTATCAATATTTCCCTATTTGAAGCCATGGTGAAGAATCGATTATCAAGTTGTTCGTCGCGAACACCCTGTTTATCGATCCTTTTCCATAGGTTTAAACGGGAGATCAATCGATATATCGCAAAGCAAGCCGATTCTTAAATGCAACCTCTCAAATCAATACCGCGCTGGAGATTACCTATTAAATTAGATACTCAGGGAAGGAGGAAGCGTACGGCGCGAACGCCGTCGTGGCACATGGATTTTCCCCCTTGGGTTTCGTATTTCGAATCAAACCGCGAGAGGTTATCGGAGAAGTTTCCCCGGCTTAGAAGCATCTGCTATTTGCAGCCCTTAATTCTATGTCGCAGGGAAGAAAAGTTCCGGAAAATCCCCGAAAACTCGAATAACGAACACTTAAAGTTTCGCGGAAATAAGGGGAGCCCCTACAGGCTCCTTCAGGAATGTTGGAATTTGGATAAGCTCCGGGATAACACAAGCGTATTTTAAAAGTTATTTCGCATGACGGGTAAGAAGAGGTGGGGTTATAGTTCACCGATTTGAAGTGGATCCCCAAAATTTTCTCGATGTTAAAGAGAATAACCATGTTGACTCAAAATTCAAAGTGCCAAGCTCGGCGAAGTCCAAATTTTCAAGAAAGTGAAATGTAATATTAAATTGCACTTCTAACCCATGTTTAACGTGAATCCATGGGAGATATCTCAAAGATTTAGCATTTGCAACCTATAGTAAGAGTTGACGGCTTCATGCCTCATACCTGATTGGATTTTCATTTGGGGCCTAATCAGAAATCATGAACTGGCCCAACTCGTTCCATAACCACGGTAAAACCTAAGAGGGATCAATTTTTCCACGTAAAATTCTTGAAAACATCTTCTCTGGACGTAACTTCCCCTTAAAATACTGTGCCTACAAGTCCGGAAATAGTACTGATTTTTTAAGGGCGGTCCAAAAGTACTGAAAAAGTGCAGACATTCCGTCAGAAGGTCCGGAATTTTTCATTTTTGTCGCAATTTGAGAGAGAAATTCAAATGTTTGAAATTTTTCGAATTTCGTCAAATGGAGGTACTGAAAAAGCACTGAAGTTTTCCGTTGAGGAGGTACTGAATTTTTCGGGAATGTACTGAACAAGTACCGTAAAAGCACTGATTTTTGGTCAGCATGTTTTAGTGGACACCCTGCTGTTTGACGGTGGTACACTGGAAAAAAACCACATTGGATCTAGAGTCCAGACTCTTGAAAACATTGACAAGAAAAAAGACTCTTGATTCAATCAGATTTTTGCTTAAATCAAAAGGAAATCCGCTCAAGTTAAGAGGCTTGGTTCTTGATTTAAGCTTAAATCTGATTGAATCAAGGATATTTTTTCTTGTCGATGTTTTTAAGAGTCTGGATTCTAGATCCAATGTGTTTTTTTTTTCCAGTGTGGTATAATAAACATTAAAAGCGAAGTTCACGATCATGCAACGTGTAAGTGTCGTATTTTTTGCGCAAGCTAACTACTGAATCACCCTTTCGGCAGGCGAAATGCGGAGTTCTCGCGGCTCGAATTCTGAACTGAAATGCCAACGTGCGGACTCTAGTCGCCTTTATATTTGATCAATACCCGCGATAAGCCGAGGACCTGGCATATGGAAAATTAGAATTAAAAAAGGAAGAAAAAACTTTCCCCGGGCTCTCCCCTTTACTTTGCAGGGAAACTTTCCTGAAACGATCGTAGTTTGCTCTTTTCTGCTTTTCTTATTCTTAATTCTCCGTATTTTTATTTCGCAGCCTCCTGTCTGCACGGGTGGCTCAGCTTTCCTTGCCTCTCTTTTCTCATGTCTTTTACAACACGAAGTAAATAATTTACGAGACGTTGTCAATTTCCGCGTCTTTGGACGCAAATGGCATGTACGATTTCAATACTGTCGTGCCAAGGAAAAACGCCGTATGAGTATCCAGGCGTTGCAAAATTTCCTCCGATAAAAGCCGAATTTACTGGGGAAAAATACTTGTTTTCCAAAATTTTCAGACAATTTTGTACGCAATTTAATCTAAAATATCTGAAAATTTCAAGGAAAAATATGCATGAGTGACATGAGTGTCCTTGCAGCTTTCCTTGCCTCTCTTATTTCATGTCTTTTACAACGCGAAATAAATTTACGTTCGAACGAGACGTTGTCAATTTCCGCGTCTTTGGACGCAAATGGCATGTACGATTTCAATACTGTCGTGCCAAGGAAAAATGCCGTATGAGCATTCAGGCGTTGCCATATTTCCTTCAGTAACAAACAAATTTACTGGGAAAATATTGAATGTTTTTTCTCCAATTTTTCAGACAATTTTCTTCCCAATATATTCTAAATTATCTGAAAATTTTAAGGAGAAATATGCATAACTCTCTTCAGAATTGCATGCTTTATTCGGAAAATTTGGCAACTCTCGGATGTTCTTACGGCGTTCTTCCTTAGCATGGTAGAAAAAACGCAACGAGCAAGTGTGATACGAAGAAATATCCACAGGCAAGAACCCGAAAGATGCCTGGCATAATTTTAGTCATACTGGCAGTGCATTAAAGTCGTACAATTTTCCTCATAGAAACTTGAACTTTGTATAATTATCGCCTTGTTTCATACAGGAGTTATTCGTTAATTGGCTGATTAATAGGTGGAAGTATCTCTGTCAGTCTTTCAGACTACACATTAGCTCTCGGGAAAGTTTTAACTGAAATTTATCTAATTTCTGTGAACTTCAGAGTGAATTTTAAAGAACCAGCGAATTTAGTTTTTCTATCAAAAATAATAAAATATTACGATGAATTACATTTCGGCTCTTAAAAATAGTTTTATCAATTCAGTTTTAAGCTGAATAGTTTGCATTGTTAAGCAACTCGTGATTGAAGGGGAGAGAGAATCATGTGTAAAACACGAGTACAAAAAATTCACATTTCGCAAATTGACAACACTGAAAAGTGGGCTTAATTCTCGGAATAAGATTAGAGAAGACAAGCTTAATGCAGTTATAAGTGGGGAAAAAACGTATTCAGTTTCGAGTACACCTACATTGCCCTTTTCCGGAAGCTGTATTTTGTCAGAAAAGTCGAGACCCGAATGAAAAGTGCTAACTCAAGCTTTACCGTGAGAGGAAAGTGAAAAAAAAAGTGAGACACCTTTACTTGTGAATTTGCTTTTTCTCACTTTACCTTGCGCTCATACTGTGCTTCGTTTATTGATTATTTTCCCCGGTTAGCCCGAGTTCTCTTTTCATTGCATGTATAGTCAATCACCATAGCCAAAAGACAAGTAGCTTTACCGGAATTAAATTGAGATAATATTCTTTGACCAGTGACAGAAGGAAGAATGACGCATGCCCGAGTCAGAGTTAGATTAAACTCGAGACACGAAAAGAAATGAAGTAAAACGAAAAGGGGGTAGAAGAAAACAAGATGGGAATAAAAAAATGGAAATTGCACGCGACACAAAATTTCCATACCAATCGCACTTTCATCGCAGGTGCTTCATTTTTATGCACCGTAACGCAATTTTCAATAATTCAAGGGAAGGATTAAACCTACGAATTGGGGGAAAGACGCCTCCAAGCAAAACAGATTTATCTACAAAGCGAATTGGAAAAAGAGAAGAAAAAAAGAGGAAGAAAAGAAAAATAAACATCTACTGGAGCATTCTATTTTAGCTGTTTATTTTGCTTTTTAAAACCACAATTTCAAATGAAGCGTTTTACCTTGTGACGCACAGACCAGAATGGATCCATCTATACAAGGATAATTTTAGATGCTTATAAAACACAACTTATAGTTTAATAGTATTGGTCGTTACATATGTGATTTCTCTCTACTATATTCATGTTGCTTCCTAACGTCCAACTGATACTTGAAGTACGTTTCGATGAAAATCAGCCTCACACCTTGTGGAAGTTACTCTCTCGAAGGAATTCGAAAAATCAGAAAAATATTCACACGATTCCCACCTCTGAAACGTTTTTCGGATTTTTCACAGCACCCAAGAGGCCGGCCGTTCATGATAAATATGCGTTTCGCTGAAAATTGGATCTGTTTGTTTCCTCCTTTCAATAATGAGAGCAGCCCTCCGCTCGATTTCCTCCCGTCGAATCATCGTTTTGTGATTTATTTTTTGATAAAAAATTGCTACATCGCAACGATTTTATCTTAAATTTTTGAACAATCGGCGCTGAGTAGAGTTCCAATCCTAATTGCGTAGCGTTCTGTAACCACCAGTCAGTGACGAATCCA
Source organism: Bemisia tabaci (assembly GCF_918797505.1). Lineage (NCBI taxonomy): Eukaryota > Metazoa > Arthropoda > Insecta > Hemiptera > Aleyrodidae > Bemisia > Bemisia tabaci. Next base: position 44,500,169 of record NC_092795.1, read on the forward strand.
GGGGGACGGGGAGTGGGGGACTAAGAGGGGGAAAAAAGGGAAAAAGAGGGAGAGAAAAAAAGAGTTCCAAAAATTTACTTAAATGATTTTAAGACAGAACCACAAGACCAAAGTTTACTAAAACAAAGGTTACTCAACACTGCAGAAATAAACAGTTCATGCACTAATATAAAATTACGCTGAATGATGTATTATTCGTCAATTTTCATTTTTCAAATAATGCACAATAAATTTTTTGCTAAAACTGCTTAAAATTATATCCGGGAGGGTTTATTTTTTGAAAACTTTTCCGGGGGAGGCATCCCTGACCTCCTTTGCTCTGGGGGCGGCCCTCTACTCGACATCAGCAAATTTCGCCCCTTCCAATTCATTCTGGATCCACACGGAAAAAAAAAAAATTCGTGCATGAGACCCGAAGTTTAGGTCATATGGATCTCTGAAGTTCTCTGATCAAGCATCTGAAAACTTGAGGTCGAGCTGCCGAAGTTCGGGTCAGACATCGAGGCACTTCGGTATGTACCGGAGTACTTCAAATGTGTGACCCGAACCCTTCGGTATATATCGAAGTATACCTCAGATGTCTGACCCGAACTTCGGCAACTGGACCTCAAGTTTTTAGATACGTGATCCGAAAACTTCAGAGATCCATATGACCTCAACTTCGGGTCCCACGCACGAAGTTTTTTTCTCCGTGTAGTGCTCGATCAGATTAGAGCCATGATATCTAGTTTTCTTGGTAAAGCTCATTCCCTGATTTTTCCCTGAGTTTCCCTGATTTCCAGGAGCTCATTCCCTGATGAGAAACCGAAGTTTTTTCTCCGTGCACTACTGCTGCCAGCTTGTACCTCCCCCCCCCCCCCCCCCTGTACGCCCTCGTATCGCAGACTCACCGTCAGACCCTATTTCCCACGAGCGTTACAATAGGTACTCTAGCGTTACGTATTCTATGATCGGCCCCTGAAGTTACGGTTATAACGTACAATTCAACAGCACAACCTCTAAAAATTGGCAATCTCGTCCCTCCTTTCCCTCCGCGAACAAAAAATAAAGCTTCCCTCTATTGCACGCCGAAACAGCTTCTCGCGGTAAATCAACACAATGCAAATGAATCCAATACGTCGTTGTGCGGGGGCGGCGTGCAGCGTTATAAAACCACCTTGCTCCACCCGCCGCACAGTGGATCGAGTCAATAGGAGACGTCGGACAAAATCTGGAAACTTTAAACGCTTATAACTCCGTTTATACAAGACTTCGAGGTTCTAAAAGTGGTTCCATTGGTTTCATCGTCAAATTTTCTTCCAGAAACACCCCTTAAAGTTTAAAATTTGACGAAATGAACATCAAAATTTGCAATTTTAGTCCAAAATTTCGTGTCCGACCTCTCTGATTGGCTCGATCCACTGTGCGCCGTTGGCCGTTCTCCGCTTCCGCCCCTCCGTCCCCCGCAACCCTACCCGCGTCCCTGCCCCGTACATCATCTTCCGCGCGGGCGGGAGTCTGTTCCCGCTCAAACGTCTCAAGCAACAACATAGCACCCACTTAGAACAGAGCCGGCTTCGGGTTCGGCGAGGGTAATGCACTCGCAGAATGAAAATTAATTTTCATTTTCCTCCCTCCCGGATCCCGCGCACCCCCGCCCCCGCACCTCCAGAATCCGAGGCGTGACGCCCGTAGTTTTTCTTTCTTGAGGTCTCATATTTTTTCGCGCCGAACCGGATGGCTTCCTGCCGCGCGGTTGCATGGGCCCGAATTTGTTGGGGAAACCCAGAGTACCTTTATAGGGAGAGTATGGACAACTCGATTTATGTACCTCTTAAGGCCAAATGTGAAGCTCTTAAGGTGAAAAACGAAAATCACCAGAAAAGTTCCGCTGCCAACCTAGGCATTTGAAAGAATAATCAATAGGACCGATTCCGCATTCTAAACAAGCGTTTCAAAGGATCAAGACATTGAAATTGAGAAAATGTATGCGAAATTAAAAGAGCGACGCCAAAAACGACCGTTTTTTGGCACAATTTGGGCCAGAAGGAATTTTTCTGAAACCGGGCCCAAACGATACCTTATGATACCCTAAAACTCTGGTAAAAGTTTTAGCTTGAGTATACGCACCGTTTTTGAGAAATGGGGGGGCAAAGTTGCCAAATCGCCATCATTCTGGACAGCATTTTTACAGCAAAAAGACGGGAAAAATGGACGAAAAAGTTACACTATTGATGGGTTTGGGCTGTAAATGTTCTTATTGAGCCCCCGTGCATGTAACTGTGTTCAGTTTCAAAAATTTTGGACGTACAGTGGTCCGAAATGGGGAGAAATCGTGGACAGATAAGGATTCTTTGTCAAACTTTTTAAAAATGGAAGTAAAATTGTTGGTCTACTGCAGAGATCATGTGAAACAATGTTCTTATCGGTCTTCAATGCATTCAATTGAGTTCAGTTTATCAAATTTTCATCGCACAATGGTCCAAAATGGGAAATCAGTGGACAAATTAAGATCTTCTGCCTAACTTTTTAAAAATGATGTACGACTATTGGTCCCCTGCAGAGATCATGGCGAACAATGTTCTTATCAATGCATTCAATTGGGTTCAGTTTATCAAATTTTCATCGCACAATGGTCCAAAATGGGAAATCAGTGGACAAATTAAGATCTTCTGTTGAAATCTAACCTAACCTAACCTAACCTAACCTTTCCTAAATCCTTAGAAAGGATTTATTGTAAAGTATTATTCTAACTACAATTATTCTCTGACAACTAACTAGGACAAAAACCACCCAGTTAGCCGGATTTTAAGGATCCAAAAGCTAAGTTCCTCCTGAATTACCGTTTCCAGACCTCATTTGTTCAGTTCAAAACAGTGAACATGGATAGCTTTTATTGGCTACTAACTTATTTTGAATTTACACCTTTCGAATCTAGTGAAAAACCTCATAGTTTCATGTTATTTTTCAAAAATTTCAACAGAAGATCTTAATTTGTCCACTAATTTTCCATTTTGGACCATTGTGCGATGAAAATTTGATAAACTGAACCCAATTGAATGCATTGATAAGAACATTGTTCGCCATGATCTCTGCAGGGGACCAATAGTCGTACATCATTTTTAAAAAGTTAGGCAGAAGATCTTAATTTGTCCACTGATTTCCCATTTTGGACCATTGTGCGATGAAAATTTGATAAACTGAACTCAATTGAATGCATTGAAGACCGATAAGAACATTGTTTCACATGATCTCTGCAGGAGACCAACAATTTTACTTCCATTTTTAAAAAGTTTGACAAAGAATCCTTATCTGTCCACGATTTCTCCCCATTTCGGACCACTGTACGTCCAAAATTTTTGAAACTGAACACAGTTACATGCACGGGGGCTCAATAAGAACATTTACAGCCCAAACCCATCAATAGTGTAACTTTTTCGTCCATTTTTCCCGTCTTTTTGCTGTAAAAATGCTGTCCAGAATGATGGCGATTTGGCAACTTTGCCCCCCCATTTCTCAAAAACGGTGCGTATACTCAAGCTAAAATTTTTACCAGAGTTTTAGGGTATCATAAGGTATCGTTTGGGCCCGGTTTCAGAAAAATCCCTTCTGGCCCAAATTGTGCCATTCTTGGCGTCGCTCTTTCATACGAGCTTTTATAATTTTTAATCAGTGTAAATAGTTGAAATGAGAAAATTAGTAGCGCTGGATAATTCGAGTTCATAGGTTGGCTGCCTTTTTGTCTACACAGATCTTATTATCTTTAGTTGTTCCACAAGAATCAGGCATCAGAACACGATTTGTGACCAGCGCAAGTGACCCATCATCAAATCAATGTACTGAACGGCTGAGACGGCGCGGCGCATGTGTGTTTTCCATCAGATTTTTTATTTGTTTTCTAGTTGAGTCTTCCCTCCACAAAATAACACGTATTTACACAAAGGGAAAATACACTAAAACCGGCAATGTCGTAGGCTCATATCCAAAGGCTTCCCATCTCTGTTTCATCCGCTAAGACGGAGTTGGCTTGTTCCTAGATCGTCTCGTGAAACTTCTCGTCGCGGATGCATTTCATGAATTTCTCGGATTGTGAAAGAGGGGGGAGGGGGGGGGGGCGGCGTGTTTAAAAATGGTTTATGCATTTCAAGCGCGATTTCAAGGCTCAGGAAACGAGGTTGTCTCCAGAGCGGGTCTCCCGCCTTCCCCTCCCCTCCCCCCTTCCACCGTGAATTTCAATGTTTTTCAGGCGCAAGGAAAGCCTTGTTTCCTCGCCTCGTGATTTTGTAATTGAAATCGGGAAAAAATGGCAGTGCTCGGGGTTGAGCTCATTTGTCGATGTCGCGTCGCTCATCCGCGTTGTCGATCCCTCGCGATAAGTAAATGGGGAACCTGAACTCCAATGGCAAGCCAATCCGGTGCATGACACCGGACTGGACAATTTACCCATCTTGAATTTGACATTTTGAATTCGACATTTTGAATTCGGCCCTTCGCAAACTTCAGTCAGAGCAAAAAGAAAACTTGTCTCTAATAGAAAATGATTCAAGAATCATGATGAGCGCATCGGCAGGGTGTCTACAAGTCTGGAAAGTTCGGAAATAGTATTGATTTTTTAAGGGCGGTCCCAGAAGTACTGGAAAAGTGCGGAAATTCCGTCAGAAGGTCCGGAATTGTTCATTTTTGTCGCAATATAAGATAGAAATTCATATTTTTGAAATGTTTCGAATTTCGTTAAATGGAGGTAAACTGAAAAAGTACTGAATTATCCGTTGAGGAGGTACTGAATTTCTCAGGAATGTACTGTAAAATTACTGATTTTTTGCCAACTTGTTTCAGTAGACCCCTTGATCGGGGAAGTCTCAAATACCCTCTTAACTTCGCAATCTGCGTAAGGAATATGCGTTTTTAAGCCTCCCACTGCAAGAACGATACTACGGCATAGGCGAACATTTTTTAAGAGGAGTCGCCCCATCCAACCCTTCCGCATTAGGATGCTTCGAAATATTCAACTTGGCCGACGCCATCTCGCCAAAACACATGCGACGAAACAATATTTTATCAACTTGCGAGTTTATGTTTACATTTTCCTTGCGTTGATAAAGAAGGTGTTTCTTTACGATTTGCGCAGAAGCGTCAGCCATGTTGAATATTGCCGCAAGCATCGTAGTGCGCAAGGGTTGGATGGAACGAAATCTCTTACGAAATGTTCATCTATGCTGTACTATCGTTTGTGAAGCGGGAAGCTTAAAAAAACGCATATTTCTTACGCAGATTGTGAAGTTACATAGGAAGGTATTTGAGACTTTTCCGATGCACGCTCATCGTGGTTTTTGAGCCATTTTCTATTAGACTTAAGTTTTCTTCTCACCCTAGCTGAAGTTAGCAACAGGCCCATTCTTTTTACTTCGAGTCGACCGCGTTTTGTGAAACCACGCGTTGATACATTGAACCCTTCGATTACCTACATTTTTATCCTACGCAAATGATCCAACACGAAGACTCGACATTTTAAATGACTCGTATTTGAAATACACGGTAGACTGGGGGGAAAAAACACATTGGATTTAGAGTCCAGACCCCTGAAACGTTGACAAGAAAAAGGACTCTTGATTCAATCAGATTTAAGCTTAAATCAAAAGGAAATCCGTTCAAATTAAGAAGCTTGGTTCTTGATTTAAGCTTAAATCTGATTGAATCAAGAGTATTTTTTCTTTTCGATGTTTTTAAGAGTCTGAAGGTTGAAACGCGCATTGACGCCTACAAACCTAATAGGGATACTTCACGCGTTGCGCAATGCGTGAAGTATCCCTGTTAGGTTTATAGGCGCCAGTGCGTCGCCGCTCCGCTTTGTGTTAGGCTCTAATATTTTCGATGTTTTTAAGAGTCTGGACTCTAGATCCAATGTGTTTTTATTTTCCAGTGTAATGGACGACCACTAGACAAGGTACGAATTTCAGCATTCTGATACATGATTCGTGACTAAAATTTCATGTAGAATACGACGCGCACAACGAAAATTACCGAATTCAACTCCTTCCAAAGATATTTAACGATTCTTGATACGTGAATTCAAACCACCCGCTCATGATAACTCAATTCTCTACGTGATTCACATCGCGCGCTGAATGTTATTATGACAATTTCTGCTGTATAAAAATCTGGCAACCTCAATCTTGACGCTTTGACTCAGCTATAGCAAATTGCTTACCTATAGTTTTAACAACACATGGTGGAAAATGAACATTGCTCGATTGAGAAGCTTTCTGAAACCGTTGTAGTGAGCGATTTGACTCACGTAGAGCTTTGAGTTTCTTGAGAGCGGGCAGTTCAAATTCCTCGTAACCAATGTGAAATAAAAACGATAATATCTTCGTTAGGAGTTAGTTTCAGTAATTTTCGTTGCGCGAATCGTGTTCTACGTGAAATTCTGGTTAAGAGACATGTATCAGATTGCTTAAATTCGTACCTTGTCTAGTGGTCCATTGCAGGTTTTATATTTGTCGTTCATTATTTCGCAGCCTTTTTGGGTATAATTTCACCGGGTGGTATAAGCTGTGCAAAAATTTGTTGGAATCCCTCTTGCAATCAGTCGGATCAACGAATACGAGTAAATTAGATCTTTTTAGAGTGGCTTATCCGTCGGCTGACGTAGTAAGGGGTTGCGGTTTTTTCCAACTAACAATAAAGTCCTCGCGCAAGTCAAGGGAGCACGATGCAGCTTTTATTTCCGACCGAATCCTTATCCCGACTTTCTCGCACACTCGAAGGGGGTCAAAGGGAGTCGCTGTTCTAAGATGACAGTTGAAACTTTATCCCCGGTCCGAATTAACAAGCGCGTTTTTTGTTTCCGCGGGAAAAAGAGGGAGAAAACGAAGGGCAAAAACGTTCGGGGAAGATATTCTTGGCTCGCTCTGCGGGGACTCCTCGGAAGTCACAAATGACCTTTCGTGTGACGGACTTGATAATCCCTCTCAAGTCCCATTCTCCTTATTTTCCATCTCTTCATTTCATTCCGACCACCGGCGGAGGGGGTGGGGGCGGCGCCACCCCCCCCCCCCCCCTCCGAACCGATGTTTGTTCTTCAGCGAACTTTTCTCGTGTTCGTTTATTTCTCTTAATGAGTTTTGCTTTTTGTTATCAGTCCCTCGTAATTAATGTAGATTAGTCCCAGAATCCTCCCGCGTTTAAACGGGGTTGTCCTCTTTTATACGTTTCCTCTTTTTTATGGCGACCCGTGTTTTTAGGATCGCAGTTCTACTTTTTTATTTATTTTTTTTTTTTTTTTTTATTTTTTTTTTTCATACTCCTTTTGTTTCTCGTGTTTCATGAAGACCGATCACTGAAATCATTTATGTTGACTTCTTGCAATTTTAATGGTCGACATAAACGTCCCGCTGTCGTCATTTCCCTTCTTCCGATTCTTTTCTCCTATTTTAATATTTTTTCCTTCCTCCCTCACCGCACTCTCTCGTTTACTTCCTTTTAGCTTTATTTCTCCTCTACTTTTTTCTCCTTTCGCTTTTTAATTGTTATGATTTTACCTTTTCGTATTATTGTCTCCGCCTTATGGCTGACGTTTTTATAATGACAAGGAGTATTTCTAGTTTTTCCGCAGAGCAGGTCGTCAAAAGCTTAAACGTTTTTAACGCGTTAGAATTTCTATCATTTATTTTTTACGAGAAAATTGCTGTCGTGTGTGTAAAAATGTTTACCAAAGTTGCTTAATATTGTGATGAGTGAACATTAAACAGAACCCTCCCAAATGCTTTCAAAAATAACCTACAAGGGAAACTAAACCTTCCTCCTAATGGCTCGCGAGATTGGTAATTCAAGAAAAGTAATGCTTTAGCAATAGTGTTCTTCATTAACTTTTAGTAACAACGCATGAGACAAGTTTCATAGGTTAGAACCAATTTAGAACCGAACAGCCACTTTAACCTAGTTCGGTTCCTATAATTGAAAAATTTCGTTACTGAACCGAAAATTTTGGTGTTTCGTGTAAATCGAAGTTCTTTCTTCTCTTCCTCCGTCGTAAAATTCGATTGAAGGACAAACCGAGTTCTTTTTTTATCCGTAGTTGAATTTGCATGCATTAGTTTTCAATTTTGTCAATGCTTTTTTTGAAATCCTCCCTTAATCTTTTTTAAGCTAAAAACTCTATCAAGCGACCTTTTTCTCATCAAAAAGATAGTGTTCCCATGTACTCTTGCTGCTTTTCATTATGTGCTCATTTTCACTCTCCTGCATGCGCTCCTCTTGTTAACAGGAACATAAATAGCGCTCACCTATTCCGCTGTGCTTACACGTATAATAATTGCATAATCTATTTCCTCAAAGGGTCTCCCTCATTTCCACGCGATAAGTTATATTTCAGGGGTGTTTCGTTTTAAGTGCCCCGTGTGGATGAGATTACGGTGTTCTCAAGGCAGGAAGCGGCGCCCCCAAATCGTGCGGGGCATCGGGTAATCTCCTATTAGACGCGCAAGTTTGTGTGTGGCATGTGACATTCGTGCCGGAAACTTTTGCGCTTTCGCGAGATTAGGGAACAGTACATAGGTCTTGCGAAAAGAGGACGATAGTTCAAAGTTTTAACGAGCGTTTGAGTTGCCTGGGCTTGTTGTCGGGCGCTTCGTTGTCAGATGCGCATTTCGATACAACCTGATCCAGGCCAATACTGCCGTGCTAAGGAAAAACGCCGTATGAGCATTCCGATGTTGCCAAATTTCCATCGATAAAATGCTCATTTTAGAAGGAAGCTATGAATATTTTCCCTCGAAATTTTCCGGAACTTTATGAGACAAATTGCGAACAAAATTATCTAAAAAATTGGAGGAAAAATGTTTACAAATTTTCCCTGAAATTTGTAACTTACCGAAAGAAATTTGGCAACTTCTGAAGGCACATACGGCGTTTTTCCGCGGCACAGTAGAATAAAAGCCGGTACAGTCGCGAGGTGTGAAGCATCGAATATCGATGTTATAACATTTGAAGCTATGGTGAAGAATGGATTATTAAAGTATACCCTTATAATCGACCCTTCTCTGTAGGTTTAAAGGGAAGATCAATTGATTCATCATCGCTATAAGCATCGGCTGCGCAATTTTGCAGAAGTCAAGCACTGATGAAGGAAACGAAATGAGCTTCGAGTATCTCGTTTCTTCCCGTCATTTAGAGTGCGGGAAGTTCTGTACTCAGCATTTCCTCTCGTGTTCTGACTCGCAAATATTTTCACATCTTGTCGAAACTTGCGTCAAATATCTCCTTCGCTCCGTTAGATTTCATGAAATTCTCGCTCGATCAGTGGCGAATCTTGGAAGTTGGCAATCCTGTTTTTCCTCCCTTTAAATGTATGTCAAACAATCGATTCATGGTGCGGTTCAGCTTGCCCCACCTAAAATCGATATTTTTAATGGATTTACATATGGAGGAGAATTAGTGTTGCAAACTTTCAAGAATCGCTACTTCCCTGGAATTTGTTTAGTCTTCGCGAAAATTATGGATTTTATTCTGCTGTAGCTCTTTAAAATGAGTCTCCTTTTGAACAACGGTGGGGTCATGAATAATTTGGTAATCGTGATTTGAGGAGGTATTATTAGACCGTCTCTGCATTTTAATGTGCAAAATTTCATCTCTTCGTATATTTCGCAATTTAGGCAATAGCTTTCACAACCCGAACTGATAAAGGTCGAATACTGAATGATTATCGTCTAAATACAAGACAATAGTTAATTTAGCAATACAGTCATACAAATGGACTACATTTTGCAATTTGGAACTATAAATTCTGGCTCATCTGGAAAAACACTTATGTGCACAGGGAAAGTAATGGCACTTACGTCGTTTTTTAACCGGGCTAGAATTTATAGTTCCAAATTGCAAAATGTAGTCCAAATATACTCAACTTTTAAAGTAGAATCAGGATCAACAAAATAACAGTGTCAATGTTCAGTTGAAATTAATAGGAGTCATCTGCGTTCATACATATGCACCCTTGCAGCCTGATAAAGTGCGAAGAAACAATTCTGTTTTATTATTCCTTCATTGAACAGTGGAAGAATACTTGTTGAAGTGTACGTGTGACCCTAGGGACTTAGCTCGCTCGTTTCATAAACGGGACTTACATTAGTAATCAATTAATTGCTACTACAGCGTTTCCCATTTGAGTTTGAATGCATCTCATTAGATCCCTCGCTTTTTATAATGCGTCGGGGGTAGAAAGGGGTCGCGAATACTCAGCTGGCCAGGAGAAGAAAGTTAATAATTCCGAAATGAGAACGAAATTGTTCAGCGATAGCATTGTTTTTCATAATTACGTCGGGCGCGGCTGGAAGTGGTACGGGACGGCACACAACCAATTTGGGATAATGGCGCCCCATTACGCCCTCGGCCTCGGCCCTCGGCGCGCCGGGATTCCGGGCTCCGGAATTCCATTCCGCAACCGAGTCAATGAACCGGAAGTCTCTATCCCCCTTCCGCCTTCCGCGTAGGTCCAACAACTTCCGTGTAGCAACCTCGCGAATCTACAATTCCGCTCCTTCCCTTCCGTTCCAGCTTCTTCCCAAATGAAGAACCCTCCGAGTAATTTCGCATTTTTGCGAGGGGTGGACGTGGATGACGCGTAAAAATGTAAGAAGGAGAAGGAAAAGAGAAAGGTGGCAGTGTTGGGAAAGAATAAGACAGAATGGATGGTAGGGAAGGGGGTTAAATGAAAGGGGGTTCAAAAGGAGAGCATGGCCAGAAGTCACTTTTTTAACATGATGAGCCCTGATAGGGCAAACCTCCAATAATTTAATCTAATTCCAGAAGCCTAGTGGACTTCCATTCGATGAAATGCCGGATTTCATCGTAGGCCCTCCACAGATATGTTTGATACTGTGCAATACCTCTGGTGTGAAATAGTTGCTTCAAGCGCCGTGGCACGCTGCGGCGCGGCGCGGCAGGCGGGCAGCCAGCGCGACACGCGCATTGGCGCCTACAAACCTAACAGGGATACTTCACGCGTTGCGCAATGCGTGGAGTATGCCTGTTAGGTTTGTAGGCGCCAGTGCGTCGCCGCTCTGCTTTGTGTTAGGCTCTAATATTTAATCTGGCGGAGTCAGCGTTATTCAACTCATGATTTTGAAATGTTTGCACATCTTGTATGGATTATTCTCATTTTAATTGATGAACAAAAAATATGTATTAAGGGAAAATATAATGTGTGTTTTGTAAATATTAAGGTGGTTCCGTATCTAACTTAATGATTTCCAAAGCACACGAATTTCTACACAATTTCTTATAGCTTTTTATAATCGATGGCGAAAAAGCAACAGCCAGGCGATAAAGTGTAAAGCGCGGCGATAGGAACTATAGCCGGGCTGCATAATTTTGTATAGCTTCGTATAGCCCGGCCGTATGATTTTCTCCGCATTCTACAGCCAGCTATATGATTTTCTGTAGCCTTCTTTAGCCGGCTATAAGAATTCCTATGGTATCTTGAAACGCAGCTCTTATCGCCAATTTTTACCGAGGCAATAACATAGGATGAAAATAACACTCGGTGATTTTCCTTATCTATTTGAAGAATATCGTGTCAAAATTGTAAGCTTTGATGTGGTTTGGACTCCTTTTAAAAAATAGCGTAGGAGCGGAGATTTTGAAACACCGCGACCGGGATACGCATTTGTGCAATTGGACGTATTTCTAACAAACGGAACTATGTGCATTATGGCGTGAGCTCTGTTAAGCATGTATTCTTACACTGGAAAATAAACGCTTGGATCTGTAGTCCAGACTCTTAAAAACGTTGACAAGAAAAAATATTCTTGATTCAATCGGACCTTTTGCTTGCATGAAAAGGAAATCCGCTCAATTCAAGAGGCCCGGCTCTATTCGATTCAAGGAAAACTCGGATTGAATTAAGAGCATTTTTTTTTTTCAATGTTTTTAAGAGTCTGGACTCTAGATCCAATGTGTTCTTTTTTCCAGTGCACTGCACGGTAAATGACACCCCATTTATATGACCCTCTTTTGAGGGTGTCTACAAGTCCGGAATTTCCAGAAAGTCTGGAAATAGCACTGATTCTTTAAGGGCGGTCCGGAAGTACTGAACAAGTGCGGAAATTCCGCCAGAAGGTCCGGAATTTTTTTTTATTTTTTGTCATTTTTGTTGCAATTTGAGCGAGAAATTGAAATTCTGAAATTTTAAATTCATCTAATGGAGGTACTGAAAAAGTTTTGAGTTCATCGGTTGAGGAGGTACTAAATTTCTTTGGAATTTACTGAAAAAGCACTGGATAGGCGACTTTTTCCCCCAGTGTATGGGTATCAGGGCTCATTTCTTAATGCACATAGCTCCGTTTGAAATAAATACGTCCAATTTCAACATAGAAATGCAGAATATAGAAGCACGCAAGGGGCACGAAAAGCAAGCACGGCTCGACAGAGTGGCTAAATGACCAGGTGAACGAAACGTGTCATCCGATGAGCGGGGAGTCACTGGCTCGGAGCCTCGGACACCAAAACCCGTTGGAAACAGATTCGCCCCGCAAATCGCTCACGCGTGACCAAACGCAGCTTAGCGCGCTATCGATCCCTCGAATTTTAACTATTCCCTTTGATTGAGCTTCACAAAGCTCAATTCCGACTCCCGCTGACGTCACGGCCGGGGGGAGGGGAGGCTTAAATAGAGTCCCCTTTGAGTGATTAATGCTCCCCGATCAATCGGCCATCACGTCGGTCATTAAAAGCTCGCCTGGCCGAGGTGGGGGCCAAATTACAGGCGCACAGTCGGCCGAGGTGCCGAGCCCTGTGAAATGAGTCGTTCCGATTCTCAAAAGCTCCGGAAATAGCGTTAAACAAATCCACCGTCGGAAAAGATTCGCCAGAGATACAATTCGTTCTTTCCCTCACGAAAGAACGTAACTTCATTTCGATGTTGTCAAATTTCCCCTCGCAAACTCCGTATTAACTTGGAGAATCTAGGGCACACCTAACGGAAAATTTCACTGATTTTCCCTCGGATTTTGCGCAAGAATCAGAAAAATTTTCGATCAAATTTGCATAGGTACAACTTTGTCAAATAAATTAATCTTTAAGTCAATTTGGCAACCTTGGAATGGAGTTACCTTTCTCCGTGCGAGGAACGACGACTTGTGCTATCGTTTGAAAGAATATAATGCCAAGCTCACGAATCAATCAAATCGAGCACCAAAGGAGGTGAAATAAAGGAGAGAGAACAATTCAAAAGGAATGAATTTGATAAGTAATTTTATGCTGTTTGAAATATCGGAGTCAAATATTGAGCCGTGGTATGCACAACGAAGAAAAATGGGAATGAAACCAACGTAGAGTATTACTATGGTGGAGCGAAATGTGCCCGGAGTGAAACTGATAGTGTGCAGGGAGCGAACTTGCGCGTTCAGCCGAGAGATTCGGAGTTCGAACTCCGGCTCAGCTCAATTTGTCTTGTACTGACGTAGAGTATATTGCAAAGATGCCAGTGAAATACACTATGAGAAATTTTGAAGTGAAAAGGCCCAAGTCTAAACAGTTTATATAAAGGAGCGAGTGGAATGAACTCAAATTGTTATTTTCTCCAATAAGGAGCGAAGTACTTTTCGCTTGCAGCTTTTAGTAAATATAAAGACTTCGGCCTCTACAAAATCTCTATTAGTGTAGAGGGTGTCACTCCAAAATGTTTAACAGCGAAACACACGAGTTAGTTAGGGTACACCTCGCCGTATATTACCTTAATCGCGCCAAACAAGTCAGATTTTTGGCGGAGCACTAAAAACGCCTTCAATTAGGCGTGATACCCCGGCATACTCCCGTGCTCGAATAGTTGCATGCAGGACTTGAACCTAACTCTTTCCGAGTTCCCGTCGATTGACATACGATTCATATCAACCATTCTATGAATTTCTGCCCCTCCCTTCCTCTCGTCGACCAAATAGTGTATCTTGAACAAATTGCACGTAATATAATGTATTTAAAATCCTTCAATTCCGACGGATTGTATCACTAAAATTGGTTTTCTTATCAACTAGGTAATATACTTAGACTCGCGGTTTTCAGCCGTAGTATTTTTTATACCGTGCATTTAGCTGCACGTCCTTGTTATGCTGTATTGTATCAATATGTTGTTTTCCTCACGAAAGAATGTAACTACATTTCAATGTTGCCAAATTTCTCCTCGTAAATTGTATTTCAACATGAGAATCTTGGGAATTTCCAACTGAAAATTTTCCTGATTTTTTTCTCTGATCTCAAGCTAAAATCAACCAAATTTTCGACAAAACTTGCACGGGTCACTTTGTTAAAAATTGAACTGATTGAGTCAATTTTGCAACCTTGGATTGAAGTTACGTTCCTTCGTCCAAACGACGAATATTCCAACCACGAGGATTGTTCTCAAGGCAAGTGTTTAAACTCATGTAGCATTAGCAAACGAGCATTCAACTCTGAGCGACCTATAATTTCGTGGTAAGCAGCTATAATTGTTAGCAATGAGGGAGTGAGACCACTCGATGAACCGTAAGTTCATATTCGTCCAAGTTGCACTTGAGGCCGGTCGAACTGCGTCCTAAATAATTCTTGTTTGCATAACGTCATGCAAGGGAAAAACGCTTTTTGAATCTTCAGACGTTGCCAAATTCCTTTGATAAAACACAAATTTCTGTTAAACTTAAACACATTTTCTTCCCAATTTTTCAGATAATTTTGTTCGCAATCCCACCTGAAGTTCGTGACAATTTCAAGGAAAAATATTCATAACTTTTCTCAAAAATAAACATTTTATCGAAGGAAATTTGGCAACTCTCGAATGTTCATGCAGCGTTCTTACTTAGCACGGTAGCATAGTGCGCGGACTATCCTGCGTGTCAAGGAAAAACGCCGTATGAACATTCGAGAGTTGCCAAATTTCTTTCTATAAAATGTTCATTTTTTGGAAAGTTATGGATATTTTTCCTTGAAATTTTCAGGAACTTTAGGTGGAATAGCGAACAAAACCACATGCAAAATTGAAAGAAAAATATTGATAAGTTTACCAAGAAATTCGTGTTTTATCAAAGAAAATTTGGCAATCCCTGAAGGTTCATACGGTGTTGTTCCTTAGCACGGTAGCGGACTATCCGAGTCGTCGGTGTCGTGCAACGATACACGCTGGTCACATTTACACCGGGCGCGTGATGTAAGGAGTAGGGTAAGAAGTGCGGTGGGCGGGGCGAGGGGGGGGGGGTTGCAAGGAGAAGGAAATTCCCAAGTGGTCTGGTGAGGAAATCAAGTAATAACATTTATGGAAACCCTTTCCCCCGCGACGGCGGTTTCCCCCCCTCTGAATTTATCGTCTGCCCAAACAATATCTCTCCCCCGGCAAGCGCCGTGCTCTACTCCGCGGTCGGACGACAAAACTCGACGGCACCGAACCTGGAATTTATGCGTTTTAATATCGGAACGTTCAAAGGGAGTCCCGGCTGCCGAGTTGCATCCGAAACTTTGGGTTTTTCCACCCCGCGAGTTCGTCGAACCGTTGGTTCCTTTCTCGCGACGATATCAGCAACTTTGCGGAAGGAGCCTCAGGGTGTCTACAAGTCCGGAAATAGTACTGATTTTTCCAGGACGGTCCGGAAGTACTGAAAAATTGCGGAAATTTTGCAAGAAAGTCCCGAATTTTTTTCATTTTTGTCGCAATTTGAGCGGGAAATTCAAATTTTCGAATTTCGTCAGTTGAAGGTATTGAAAAAGTACTGAATTTTTCTGTTGAGGAGGTACTGAATTTCTTGGGAATGTACTGAAAAAGCACTGTAAAAGTACTGATTTTGGCCAGCCTGTTTTAGTAGACACCTGAGCTTTCTTTCGAGTCTTGATCAATCGGATCGCGCTAAGCAGAAAGGATCCAAGCCACATCAGCTATCGCCAAATTTAATTGGGCAAATTAATTTTTTACATGAAAACGGAGTGTGGATTTTCATTGTAAATTTCAGTTTTCCTGCGTAGCACGAAGCAAATTCCTTAAAATTTTCGAAGTACACACGTTCTTTTGTAAAGAAAATTAACTTCCTAAGTTAAATTTGTCAATATCTGATGAAGTGGCTTGGTTCCTTTCTGCTGAACGCGGTCCAATTACAACTATTCCGTGTACTTTTCATTGTTCGAAAGAGCTGATGGTCGCTGCAATTCATCAACCGTTTTTTATGACTCGAAAGTTTACCCAAATAATGCTCTCATACAGATCTCACGTGAGATCCTCTGTCTCTCCTCTCTTCTTTCGTTTGCTCTCTACTCCCTACCTCCCTATCCCCTTCTCGACGATGTTGCTGATTTCCTCATGGTGCAAGAAATCAAGTGAGTCATATTTGCCTGATGGATGCGACTTTCTTTTCTTCTCTTCTCTTTTCTCTTTTCCTTCTTTCTTCTTCTTCTGTTAAGTCATCTTTGGTGCATATAGCTAAAATCGCCAGGGGACCGCTCGAAACTAACTGATGTATCCTTGTATCCCTTTGTGTTCCATTTCCCACACTGTCCGAAGCTCCGAGTTACTTTTTCTTTGTGTGTGCGAATCTAAAATCTTGTACTTAGTCACACAAAGAAGAAATTGTTGGCATCATAGTCAGGTTTCGTTAGCTGCAGTGGCGTCATATTATGGACACCAACTATAAAGTTTCGAACTATGTAATATCACAACTATGCCAGCGGCTGCAGCTACCGAGGTAGGTGCAGTGACCACCAGGTAGTTGTATTAGATAGTTTCTAGCATAGTTGCAGAACGATGCTATCAAATTTTGGGTTGGGTGTTGGGTCAAGTTTTAAAAAACCTCCCTTGCATTCATCAAATTTCATCGAAACCTGTCGTTTGTCCTCTAACTTCCGACAATTGAATGAAATTATATGATTCAATTGTTATGATTCCTTCCGTTTCATTCATAAAAGTATTCTAACATTGATTTCGGAATTCGCCTTAAGTTTGCTCCACGGAACGTTTCATGGAAATTGTCCCAAGTTCGAAACGCAGAAATGAATCTTCTCGGCTTTTTCCCCGTTTTTCAAGAAAACAACAAAATATTTTCTTCTTCTCCCTAAGTCGCTCTCAGGACTTCACAAGAATTCAACTTGTCACTGTGATCAGTATATTGACCATTTCAATATACCCCAAATTCGCAAGTGAGATTTTTCCTTGGGACAAATCCCACGGAACGTCCCGAGCAGACGACGTCTAACCTCTCGGTAATCCGAACTGTTCTGTACTCAAATTTGGTGCACTTCCCCTCAAGGGAGAAAAATGATGAAAAAATTCAGCCCAGCCTATCCTCTACGCTCATCTCGAGGTACACATGTGTTTTTCCAGTGTTTAAGCACCGTCAAGTGCCCGACGTGGAACCCGTTCGCTCGGCGCGTCTTTCAGCGCATTTTTTTCGAGACACTGCACGTGACTGAATACTCTCTTTGCCGGCAGAGCTGCAGTGTGGTCGTATTTCAGTCATTGAAGCGTGGAGCCGAGACTGGGAGCATACGACAAGTCTGCTTGCAAATTTACCGCCACCCTGCCCCTTCCCTCCAGAACTTACTCCCCCCTCGCTGCTACCCTCACACTTATTCAAAGCGATGCGAGCCCCAGACTCCAGCCTCATTTATCCGATTTATCGTCGGGTAGTTTTGAGGTAACAAAGGAAGTTCTCGCAGGAACGTGCAGGGGAGGATCATGAGCATAGGTGCCTCGTGGTGGAGGTATAGCGCCACCCCGGTGACTAAAATGTTAAATTGGCGGGGATTTAGGCAGAATGTGGCAGCCCTTGCGCAGATGTTGCCACGTAATTGGAATAGTGGAGTTTTTTCCAAAAGTGCATCAAAACGTCTGATGCATTGTGCATGTGTGGAAGGTCATTCTTAATAAAATTGAAGTTCGTCTGTATTTGTGACTGAAACATCGACACTTTCTCAGGTCGCTGCTGTTTTTAGAGAGGTTTTAAGTAGTCATGGCCCTTAAATCGCCAGGAAGATCTCCGAAACTATGCAATATTTTCAAAACTGCTGAGAGAAAAAAACATCCTTCAGCTTTCCTAATTTTGTTGGAAAATCTCTTTGATTCTCCGCTGGATTTGGATTCTGCGATTCTACGTCTTCTACGCCTTTTGTTGCGATAGTGCCAAATTCGCAGTTTGGTTTTTGTCTTCGCAACAGGGTTTCCACTTTCCATCGACCTGATAGAGGAGAAAAATAGGAATTTAAGTAATCGAACCCAGGAATAGGTCTCGGGTTGTCACCACCGCGGTGGATGACGTCAAAAACCCGACTTTTCAAAGGGCGATATCTCGGTTAATATTGAATGCAGAAAGTTGCGGTTTGGACAGATCTTATTACTTGTAGTAAATCTGAAAGAATTAAGCTTCAAAACACGATTCCGTGACCAGCGCAACTGACCCATTGCCAAAAGCAAAACAAAACAAAGAAAAAAAAAGAAAAAATGATAAATCAGGGTGTCTAGCATCAGGATTTTCCCGATTCCATCAGGATTTGAGGTCCATCAGGATTTGAGGAAAAATCGGTCGTAAAATCAGGATTTGAGAAAAGTCGGCCGTCTTATCGGATTTTTTAATGTTGCCGCACACGCTTATGCAGAAATTTTAATTTTTCTCCGCAAAAAATCAGGATTTGGTAAAATTTTTAAATCAGGATTTATAGCAGTCAAAAATCAGGATTTCATCAGTATTTCCCTAAATGGAAAAAACTAGACACCCTGTAAATGTAACGGCCTTAGAACAATAGTTGTCTTTAAGAAAGTTGGGAATCCCGGACATTTTAAGTTTCCACCTGTCACCAAGAGATTAGTGCGGATCTCTCTTTGTTCCTGTCATTTTCCGACAGAATCCGGCATCACAGCGTTCACGAGCGAAGGAAGCGAAGGAAGTAGAGGAGGTGTGAGCGTTTGTTAGTTGCCGTCAGGATGTTCCAGCTTTTCCGTGCGAGCGCGGTTTTTGATTGCGTATTGTTTTTGTCGGCTTTTCTCCGCTGACAATTAGAGCGGCCGGGGCGACGGGGGACGGAAAGAGGGGTGTATCTTGACTCCTGAGCAAGGCTTATTGCTCGACGAGAGCCGCTCGAGATCGCGGTAATCGGCGGCTCCCAGCCTCCAAATGCTCAAGGAGCGTTTTGTTTCTCGCCCGACTTTCAGCAGCCCCGTCTCAAATGTCGCACGGTGGATTGAATCAATAGCAGGGTGTCTACAAGTTCGGAATTTCTGGAAAGTCCGGAAATAGTCTGATTTTTAAGGGCGGTCTCATCCGGAATTCCGGATAGTCCGAAATAGTTCGATTTTAAGGCGGTCGGAAGCACTGAAAAGTGCGGAAATCCCGCAAGAAGTTTCGGAATTTTACTTATTTTTTTTTTCAATTTTTGTCGCAACTTGAGCGAGAAATTCAAATTTTTGAAATTTCGAATCTCGTCTACTGGAGACACTAAAAAAGAACTAAATTTTTCTGTTGAGGAGGTACTGAATTTCTCGGGAATGTACTATAAAAGTACTGATTTTTGGCCAGCCTGTTTAGTAGACACCCTGGGTACTGATTTTTTAAGGGCGGTCCGGAAGCACTGTAAAAGTGCGGAAATTCCGCTAGAAGGTCCGGAATTTTACATTTTTGTCGCAATTTGAAAGAGAAATTCGAAAATGTTGAAGTTTCTCGAATTTCGTCAAATGGAAGTACTGAAAAAGTACTGAATTTTTCCGTTGAGGAGGTACTGAATTTCTCGGGAATGCACCGAAAAAGTACCTTAAAAGTACTGATTTTTGGCCAGTCTGTTTTAGTAGAGAGACACCCTGAATAGGAGAGGTCGGACAAAACGGGTCAGTTGCGCCGGTTTCAGAATCGTGTTTTGATGCTTGATTCTTGTAGATTAGCTAAAAATAAGAAGATCTGTCCAAACAGCAACTTTCTAGGTTGAATATTAATCGAGATATCGTCCTTTGAAAAGTCGGGTTTTGACGTCATCCACCATAGTGCATTACATGGTATGTACTACCGCGGTGGATGACGTCATAAATCGAGTTTTTCAAGGCGCGATATCTCGGTTAATATTCAACGTAGAAAGCTGCCGTTTGGACGGATCTTATTATTTTTAGTTGATCTGCAAGAATAAAGCATCAAAACAAGATTCTAAGACCAGCGCAACTGACCCATTTGGAAACTTTAAACGCTTTTAACTCCGTTCATACAAAACTTTGAGGTTCTAAAAGTGGTTTCATTGGTTTCCTCGTGAAATTTCTTCGAGGAACACCCCTAAAAAAGAATGTGAAGAAATAGACGTATATTGTAATAAAAAAAATGTGCAGTTTTATAGTCGAAAATTTCATGTGCGACCTCACTGATTGACTCGATCCACTGTGCGGCGTTTCTTGCCATGGAATTCGTCCCGCTGCATGGTGACGCAAGCAGCTCGGTTCCCTTTGAATGCACACAGCGTCGCCGAGGTAAATGAGACTCCGTTCTCACGGAGAGCTCAGGCTAAGACGGCTTGGATCCATTTCTGATTGGTCCCCTTTCGATTGGCTCTCCTGTAGCCACAAACCGTCGCACAGTGAATCGAGTCAATTAGCGAGGTCGGACACGCAATTTTCGATTAAAACTGCAAATTTTGATGTTTATTTCGTCAAATTTTAAACTTTAAGGGGTGTTTCTGAGAGAAAATTTTACGAGGAAACCAATGTACCCACTTTTAAAACCTCAAAGTTATGTATAAAGGGAGTTATAAGCGTTTAAAGTTTCCAAATTTTGTCCGACCGCTCCTATTAACTCGATCCACTGTGCGTCGTCTTCCGGACGAAGGAACGTAACTCCATTCCAAGGTTGCCAAATTGACTCAAACAATTCAATATTTAACAAGCATTATACTTGTGCAATTTTTGTCAAAATTTGTTCTGATTTGTGCTTAAAATCAGAGGAAAAATCAGTGAATTTTTCAGTCAGAAATGCCCAAAATTCTCTTGGTAAAAATGCAATCTGCGCAAGGAAATTTGGCAACATTGAAATTTGATTACGTTCCTTCGTGTGAGAAACAACGAAACGTGGCGTGAAGATCACACATAAGTGGATTGAACCTGGGCATTAAGTGTGGGATAGGGAACGGACGGAATGAGGAAAGGAATAAGAGGTAGGAATGCAGGAATGAGTTGATCAAAGATCACGAAAAACCTTGCGACCTGTGTAATTTTCACGTCAAGTTGTGGCTTTGTGACATGCGATGCAGTCTGAACTTTCTCTAGAAAGGGACGCTTTTTATGACTCTCAAGTAAAATTTGTAATGTGACAACAGAAGGTACCCTATCAGGATGGATTTGTTCCATGTGTTCCCATTTCATTACATGTTTTCCTCACGTCAAATACAATATTCTTTGTGACAATTTTTTTTAGTCCCATCTAAATGTTAGTCGGAGAAAGTTAAAGTTTGATTGACTGATCCTTTTGGGTTCAATTTTTACCTACGTATGTACAAATCGCAGCTGAGAACTAGAACTTTGCCGTGTTATTTTTTTGTTAATTTCAAGTCTACGAAAAAAGGGTCTCGTCATTATATCCCTAACAAGTTTTTTCTTAACCGACAAAGTCACTTGACATTTGCCATTCTTATATTTTTGGTAACTTCATGATAGAATTTAGCTGTGTTCTGCACTATTCTGCGGCAAAATTAAAGTCAAGAAGTAAATCGAAATTCTTCCTTCGGATCAAACGCTCCTGCCTAGGCTAAACGATCTCTCCTTTAGCCTTGCAACGAACTGTCATTAGAATTCATTTTTTGAATCTCTAATCCCAATTTTTGGCTTTGGTTTCGTCCCTTTTAAACAGCAAAAACCGAGAACTGAGTATTCCATTATCTCGTAATTTAACTGTACCCGGGTCACTTTCAGGTGGCTTTTTTCGTCTCTTCTTCCATCCTCTGTTTCGCCCTCCCTCTCTTCTCTCTTCTCTCTTTCTCTTTCCCATTAATTTTTGGCTCATTCTTAACTGCAAAGTTCGTAAAGTTCTCGATAATTTAGTGAAGAATTCTAGCCCATGGGACCAATCGAAGTTGAAATGCGGGAGTGGGGGAAGGTAAGATAGCCGCGGCGCACACTAGACCAAGTCAATAGGAGAAGTCGGACAAAATCTGGAAACCTTAAAAGCATATATTCTCGAAAATATGAAACAAATAAGTTTAAAGGTGCTTTCATTGGCTTCTTCACGAAATTTCCTTTCAGAAACACCCCTTTAAAATTGAATTAGTGACAAAAAAAAACATCAAAATTTGAAATTTTAGCCGAAAATTCCGTGCCCGACCTCTTCTATCAACTCGATCCATTGTGCGGCGCGGAGTGCGAGTAGATTCGTGTAACCATCTAATCCGCCACCCGCTTCAAGATTCTCAATAATTTATGGACGTCACTTGGGCTGCAGTCTCGAGCTCCCAAGCCGAAGGTGGGTTCGGCGGAGGGATCGCTGCTGATTAGCCGGCTGAAGAAGGCGCCAGAGGAGGTTGTCAATCGGAGAACAGAGGATGCCGTAGCGGAGCAACTTGTCGTTTTGTCAGAGCCGCTTGAAATGGCTTTTAGGAGCTAAGTGGCTGTCGCCAGAGGAAGTCGGAAACCTCTCCAAGTTGCCGAATTTCAGCGGACACTTCCGATCACCGAGGGAAGCCTTTCATTTGATTAGGTGTTCAGGAAAGTGCGAATGGACGTCTACGGTGCAAGAACCTGTCGCGATATCCTTATCTTATGTCGAGGGCTGAGAAACAATACCGCCTAATTGACAATTTTGGCAAAAATGAGCAATAAGTGACTGTGCTGCATTATACAATGTAAAATACGCAAGCTGATGTTTTTAGTTTTTAGTTTTTTTCACTTCCACTTGAGAGCGCTACAATGAGAAAAAAAATTGCAAACCTAACCTCAGCGTGACAAAAATGGCCAAATTTTATGTTCGTCCTGCAAAATCGTCAGTTTGCAAATAGGCGATATTGTTCCTTAGCCATCAGCATCCAAGATTCTGTAAATTTTTATACA
The DNA here is from genome assembly GCF_918797505.1 of Bemisia tabaci. Lineage (NCBI taxonomy): Eukaryota > Metazoa > Arthropoda > Insecta > Hemiptera > Aleyrodidae > Bemisia > Bemisia tabaci. Next base: position 44,523,156 of record NC_092795.1, read on the forward strand.
GGAAGACGTAAAGCATTCTAGAAAAAATGTCTAAAAGTGTCTTTTATGTCTCTCTTAGAAAAAATATATGAATAATTACCGTAGCACAGCATACATTCAATTATCAAAAAATTGTACTGATTTCTTCAATCTCACCAGTATCACATGGACTACGGAAAATTCGTTTGAAGATGATTGCAGTCTAAGTAACAATACGGAATTTCACGCGGAACATAATCCTCCCAACAAGAGGCTCATCAATTAATGAGTCAGGAAAAAATGTTTTCTCGGAACATCAGTTGGATGATAGTTTACTTAATGACTACTTCTATTTTGAATTTCTTAAACGCTGATAAAAGCAAGTCTTGATTATTAAGAGTAGAGCTGCAAACTGTGGTTACGTTTATTTATGGCTAGAGAAACATATCAGTAGTTCTGTCGGAATGTTCGATCCGGTCGAAATGAGCTCGATTCTCGCCAAATAAGACTCTGCAGCCTTCCAATCCAACCAACGACTTGCTCATACAGACCTTCGACTGAGTCAGGATTACTCTGACTTTAGGTCAAAGTGCTAGACACGTGAACTTGATGTCTTCAAATGGAATGCTCCTGAATTCTCTCAATTTTGTCTGACGTAAAGTCCGCCCAAAGCATTAAGGTGTTTACCCGCGTCATCTAGGAAAGACGGATACAGATTCGACTCTCAGCTGATGTGAAACATGGAATAGCATCATGCTCTCTGCATATCCAGTTTGAGTGAAAATTGTCCTGAATTTAAAGTACCCGACTCAGAGATTAGATGTTTTGTTTCAGATATAAGCCCAAATTTTAAGTGCGTGGCACATGAAGATTTTCCCCAGCGCATAACCGCGGATTGTACGTCTTGGTTTTTGAACATAAAAAATGCAGGTTTTTTGAGGTATCAGCCATGGATTTTTTTATGGATTCCTTGTAAAAATCCCTTGCTGATACCTCAGGAAAAACTGCTTTTGTTACAAATGAGAGCCAACATCAAACTTTTCATTTAGAGATTTTCTTAATTGTTTTTCGCCAATAGCCGTATTATTCCGCTGAGATTCCCGGAAGCTCACATATTAACGACGATGCCTGGTTTGGCAATGTCGACACTTGCATTCGTTGTACGTCGAAATGCACTCAAGGCGCTCACACTGAAATCCGGATGAAAATTGAAAAAAAAGGGCCCCGAGTTTATTCTGAGTGAAGTCTCCGTCTCGGAAGATAGTTTAAATACGGGCTCTGAGCTTCTTAAAATCTCCCGCTTAACCTCGGCCTAACGCACCCTTCACCCCTCCTATCACTCCTTTCAGTATTTTCCCATTTTTCTTTCCCACCAGTTCTGCATCTATTTTTGTTGTTATTTCAGCGCATATTTTTTTCACTTATCCCGAATTCTCTATTTATTTCCCCTGCGTGTTTGGTGTTGTGGAACATACATACATAACCTAACATTTTTCGGAAAGGAAGAGAAAATCATGCTCGTCAAGGTGGCATATCTTCTGCTAAGAAAATCCTTTTCTTCCTGTAGCATAACATATTTTTCTTATTTCTGAATGTTTCCTCTGAAAATCCTCACTCAGACTGTAAATATCTTTGAACTTAAGAAATAGTAAACTTTCAAACTCTCATTTCCGGAAAGAACGTGTTTACATGTTCAATCATGTTCTGTGCACTGACTTTGATCGAAACTGAAAGCCTCTGCGAGTTTTTTCGTTTCAACATTTTTGTCGAGAAATTACAATTCTTGCGGTCAGCGCTCTATTTCTTGCTTCAAAAAGAGATTCAGTAACTATTCGTGCTCTGTGGTTGTCAGTGGTGCATACGCCATAATTTGAAGGCGCACTAGTTTTCATGAAACTCAAAGCAGTTACGATCGACGCGACGCTGCTGTGTTCTGAACTAAATGCTCAACGCTCAATTCAGGGTTCCCTCAGTCAGGGAAAACCGGGAAATGTTAGGGAATTTCAAAAGATCAGGGAAAACTTGGAAATGTCAGGGAAAATGACAAAAATGTCGGGGAAAAATTATTATATTACCTTTATTTGCTCTCCAGTACAGGTTTGACGTTTTAAACAATACATTTTGCCTGAAAACGATTTCTAAGTATATCTTAATTGTCTTATCAACCATTTGGCGTATCTTCAATAGTCAGGGAATTCCACCAAAATATGTCAGGGAACTTTTCTTTGTAAAGTCTGTTGCAACCTTGTCAATTAGCAGTTTCGCCGAGGGTTCTTTTTTTATATGTATTAGTTTAGTGTGTTTAAATAACCGTATCCATAGTAGCTCTTCCCTTTTGTTGTATTCCTTTGCATTCCTTTTCCTTCATCGTTCATCCTTCCTACATTATACATCCGTTTGCCTTCTCCTTCGAACATGCATCCCTCCATTTCAGCCTCTCCATCTCGTATCAACTCCCTCTTTATCCTCTTATTTTTAGAATCCGACTCTGTCCCCGATTATGGGCGCGTTTTTCCCCCTCGCGGATTTCCTGGCCCATCTCGAGGAGACGGAGGTTTGATAAAAATAACGCACTTTGGTGATTTGCCTCCTTATTGTTCGTCGTTGCCCCTCCTTCCCCTGTTCTCCCCGTGCGTAATCTTACCCTCGAGCGTTTTGCATTCTCCGGTTGCTTCAGGATTTAATCCCCCGCTCCTTGACGCCTCAAGTTCCCCCTTCCCCTCCCCTCGATTCTATCCCTTGCGTCTTCCTTTTTTCTCTATCTCCTTTAGGGTCGGTGGCGAATCTTGAATCGTGAGAGCAGTTGAGCAGCAGTAGGAAAATGCAAATACGCGTGTGTCATTTATGAAGAATTCCCACTCTTTGGAAGATGAAATCTGATTAATTAGCTATTTTTATAAAATTAAATTTTCTAAAGTCTTCTTTTTTCAAGGTACAAGGAATGGAGGATGTCGCGTAAACAGTGAGAACGAGTTTGGTTTTATATAATTCTATTTTTTATCTTGTCTATCAATTTCTGATTGTGAGCTTCAATTTGTCCAGGCGTCTTTTTTTATGGGCGATGTTTGCATCCCGAAGAAGATTTAGCATCTAGACGTGGGACTGAAGGAAGGGCCTTCTACTCTAGTCTATGGAAATCCTCCGAACCCTTCTCTGAAGCTGGAAGGGGGGAGGGGGCTCTCGCGGACCCTCCTTGTGGTTTGTCTTCTTGTGCCCTCCTAACCCACCCTTCTTATTGATGAGGTGTCTCTCTGCTTTCCCCCATGAAAAGCTCCCATAGTTTCGCCCATGCAACTTAAAATGAATGCGATTCTCTAAACATTTTTTGAAGGAGAAGACGTAGAAGAAAAATAAAAAGAAGAGAGAGAGGGGAGAGAGAGGGGGGGGGAGAGGGGGGGGAGAGAGAGAGAAATGTTGAAACTGGCAAATATACAAGATTTTACATTCTAGAGGTTGTTGCACGGAATTTGTATATGCAGTTGATGAGTGCCCAGTGCTTGGATTTTCCATATAGATTTAACGTCGATCTCTGTAACGTGCGATTTTGGCACCAGTAATTGCTCCTTTTTAACTACGATTTTTTCCCCCTAGACGTCGTGTTGCGTAACACGAAATTGACCATTTTTGATATCGTCTCCCATCCTTTGTACCAGTTCATAGCATTGGCAAAGATATTATTTTGCTCCTAAAGAGCGACTCGCATTCTGAAGAGACATACCCTCTCACATTTAAGCTAAAAATCGAGGATGAATCAATAACTCAGTACTGTACCCTTCGTTTGAAATGCAGGGTAGACGGTAACCTAATATTTTATCCGGAGGAATTTAAAAAGAGTAAAATCGCAAGGACGTTAAAAGGGAGGGAAGAAAACTTCGCCTCCGAGAAACATCCGGTTACCGTTCTGCAGTAACGATTCCTCGTAAGTTTTAGTGTACTCTTTAAAGGTAAATACACCAGTGGCGTGGCGTGAATTGCGATGTATCGATTGTTACGGCATTTAAACCTATGATAAAGAATCGATTACTAAGGTGTTCGCAGCGAACAACCTGTTTATCGATCCTTTCCCATAGGTTTAAGTGGCATAACAATCGGTACATCGCAATTCACGACACGCCACTGAAATACACTATTCCTGCTCGGATCCAAGTTGTTTCATTCAACTTCCGTAATGTTCTGGATTCGGAGGGCATCCGATCGAAATAATTGAACGATAAAGAAGATGGGAGGGAAACTTGGACCGTGCGGAAGGAGCGTACGTTACGTGTTTGCAACTTGTTACGGGAGCGGGGGCGCATAAAGAAATTCGTTTATGGTAATCGGTCCTGTCCGCAATTTCATATTATCCAGTTTTTAGCTAGCGTGATTACACTCTCGCACGACTTTCGTCGGGGGACTCATAAACTTCTCAAAATTCTCCGCGCTACTCTTTGGCGCTATTGTCGTATCGGACTGATAAAGCACAAAAAATACTTAAGTATGCCAATATATTAAACCTCTAATCTATCTCTGAAAATCTATTCAAACCAAGGACCTCTAAGTCTCTCTTGACGGGGACCTTATTGTGAAGTGAAATGCCCGGTCGCGATTGCTGTGGCAGCTGCGATGAATTCAAGGTGGCCAAGGCGCCTTCAATTTTTACGTATGCAATACGGACATCCATGGAGCACGAATAGTTGTATCGTGTATCCTGCAATATTGTCGCCTTCTCTCATCTTCACCGTGTCTCTTTACGTTGCTCATGTTGGCAAAGACACTATCTGATGGTGATGTGTTATATTTTCGTCGAATAATAATCAAACTAAACGGACTTTTTTTGACAATTTATGATTATATCCTAAACGCTGAAAGAACAATGTGTATGTTTTACGGGTACAACTGAAAGACTTCTTCAACATAAAGAAAATAAGAATATGAAATTCCGCTTTTAAAGCACCTATTTTGCTTGAATCATTTCCTGATTTGACGACTTGATGTAGTAATTGTTCTTGGAGAGCTGTTCAAACTTGTTCTGTGATAACTAGTCTTCCACTGGAAGTCACTCGACAATCTTCAAATGGAAAGTGGCATATATGTCGTTTAACATTAAGTGATCGGCACAGGAAAAAAGTCGAAGATTAATTTCTTTCAGAAGTAAATTTTTAGAATCATTACTTTTGAAACTTAATTTTATAAACTTGATTTTCACTACATGAAGAGACTAAAAATCATTCAAACCAAAGAAAACTGTAAGAAAAATATTCGAAATAAGAACATGAGAAGTAAATTAGGATGTTTTTCCCTAGTATTTTATCTCTTATGATTAAATATTTTGTAGCGAAATTTGACAGGAGTGTGCTCGCGTTTTTGGATTCAGACGCATCGGATATATTCGAGCTTAAACCCAGCCAATGTTGCCACTTTCATTGCGAACATATCGTCCCTCCTCATTGGCTCTTATGATAATTTTCGGGAATCTCTCGAGAGTTCTGCAACAAGCTACCCTAACGTAGCGCTAAGACAGGTGAATGTATGCGCATACATTAAGGAGCTCGGTTACTGCCGACAAAATGAAAAGGGCATATGAAAATACACTATAAATATGATTCACCTTTTTCCCCTCACTCCGTGTAGAGATAGTGCGTCTTTTCTCGATATTCCGGTGCTCCTCTCTTTCTTTTGCAACGTTTTGAATATGTTATCGATAACCTCAATGTTCATATCGAACCGGAAATACGCGCTCAATTCCTTGTCATCTTGCTGGTGAATCTTGTCGCTAACAGAATTCAATGGTCTTTGGATCATCAAAACTTCGCGGTATAATTTGACAAGATCGTAAGTATAGTCACACGACGAATGTGTTCTCTTTAATACTTCATAAAGGTCATGGAAAGGGATGTGTCATCAAACATTTCGAAACCTAGCCACTACGTTAGAAAACAAAGTTTTCCGCAAGCGCGCATAAGCACAAACAGCAAGCTGGTTACTAAAATAAAGCACACTGGAAAAAAAAACCACATTGGATCTAGAGCCCAGACTCTTGAAAACATTGACAAGAAAAAGGACTCGTGATTCAATCAGATTTAAGCTTAAATCAAAAAGAAATCCGCTCAAATTAAGAGGCTTGGTTCTTGATTTTTATTTTAAATCGTAAACCACGGAAATCAGTATGTTGACCCTACGTCAATTTAGGAATGCTTCCGTCGCACACTGGACCGAGTCAATAGGAAAAGTCGGACAAAATCTGGAAACTTCGAAAGCTTATATCTTCCCAAATTCGAAACAAAAAAGTTTAAAAGTGGTTTTTTTAGTTTTTTTTTTGTGAAATTTTCTTTGAGCAATACCCCTTCTTGAAATTGAATTTGTTAAGAAATATCATCAAAATTTTAAATTTAAGCGAAAGATTTTGTGTACATTTAAAAATCATGAGTCAAAAAACTCTGACTATGCGAATATAAATATTAAAGCCTAACAGAGCGGATCGGCGTGCTGCCAGCGCAAGAGGCTCACTGGCGCCTACAAACCTAAGTAGATACTTCACGCATTGCACAATGCTTGAAGTATCCACTTAGGTTTGTAGGCGCCAATGCGCGTTACGCGCAGGCCACCGCCACCCGCCCGCCGTGCGGCGGCGCCTGAAGCAACTATTTCACAACAGAGGTATTATACGAAATTGAATGTATTAAGAATGACAGGCATCCTTTAAAAGTACCGCCGTCTTCTATTAGCTCGTTTCACTGTGCACCGTGTGATCTGTAAACAATATTTTTGAAGACTAGATTTGAGTTAAGCTGATTCAATACATTTCATTATTGGTTGGAATCGATGCCGTGCGGAAACGGGAAGAACTTTTTTCATTTTTAGAGGAAACCTCGCATCATATTCCGGCGGAATAGTGCTTGTTTACAACCCGGTCGAAACGGCCGATTTATTTATCGAGATCACAACTCGATCGAGCCGGAACAATTCGGCAAGCGCCACGGATTTTATTGGCGGGTTTCCGTCGCGCCAAAGCGCCGCCTGTGGTTGCTCAACTGGCGGATTTTATACGGCTCTGCTCTGTCGTAACAGGATTCGATTGACCTTGTTCACCTTTCAACCGTTATAAATATTGGCTCAACTTTCACCCTCTGCACTAGGAATATCATTCGGAAGTCCCTTTCAAGCCGCTCGGATTCGTATCGTGAAATGAGTCCTCTTACGTGACTCTTTGACCGGGATCCGGGAAATGGCTTTGCTATATCTGCACCTACTGAGCACTGCCGTGTTATTAAAGAGAACAGTAACGCTTAAATTTTCTACATGTAGTTTCCTTTAAAATTCGGTTTATCTTATTTAGATGAGCTAAAATAGTGACTTTTAGACTGCATTTTGCAATTTGGAACCATAACTTCTGGTACAATTTTGGAACAACGTTTGTACCACCAGTTTCCCTACGCACACAAGTGTTTTTATACATGGACGAGAATTTATATTAGTACCGAATGGTAAAATGTAGTCTATTTATCTTCTTTGTGAAAAAGAGAGTTTTGAAAAAGCAGTAAGAACGCAGTAAGTCATTTTCCTCAAAGAAAAAAACCCAGAAAAATACACTTTATTCAAAAATATTCTTTCAAAAATGCGGATTTGCAGATGCTCAGCAGTGTTCGGAACTCACAAGCGCCAACCCGCCAAATGCGCCTACCTTAAAAATCGAGCTTGATGAGCCACATGGCTCCTGAAACTCAAAGATGAGTTTCGAACTCTGTTGCTCCGATGAGATCACGTAGATTTCCAGACAACCCATACCGATGAAATCATTTTCTGAAATTTTACGATTTCAGTTTCATAGTTCGATTACTAGCGATATACCTCGCCTTCAGGAGGCATGAATGTACACTGAAAAAAAATTCTCGGCGTTTTTACCAAGGTCCGTTGGTACCTTTACCATCTCACTTTTTTACCAATTATTGGTAATTTCACCAAGACAGACTGGCAAGCTCACCTAAAAACCGGTATTTTTACTGTTTTTTTTTTTTCAGATAAGAATACCACTTTTATTGGTAATCAATTCCCGGTAACTTTGCCATTTTATCTCGGTAATTCTACCACAGTCGATGAAAAATATCGGCGTTTTTACCAAGGTCCAGTAAAATTACCGAGAAAGTTCAATAATTTTACCGAGATTTCTCGGTAAAATTACCAATTCCATAAATGGTAATTTTATCAAGAAAAAACTGGGATCAAATAGAACCCCGAATTCTTGGTAATTTTACTCTTTTCTTAGTAAATACACCGAGATTTTTTTTCAGTGTAGTAGCCGGATGCTCCCGAGCTACGTTTTAGGGCTCGGCAGATAGGAAGATGCGGAGAGCGAAGACGAATGCCGAGGGTTCGAGGAATGAGCAGCGTTCGCCGCGTGAAAGCTTAATGAAGCAATCTCGCCGCTCGCGCCGCGGCAACGAAAGGAAACGCCGGGGTTTTTTACGCGCCCACACCCCATGACGCCCCTTCGGCCCTGTCGGCCTGTACCCCGTGTAAGTGCGTGTCAGTGTCAGTGTCGTATATCCGAGCAGCCCTTTTCTCGTTGAAATGCATATTTTCCCTCCCCTTTTCTCGCCTTCTTCGTTTTCCCGGCTCCTCTCGCCTCTTGGTCTTTGTTCGTCGCCCGCCGTGCGGTTACACACTTGTTACGCGTGCCCCCCCTCCCTCCCCCGCATCCCCCTAGTTGCCACTTCTGGGCGCCCCACAGTGGATCGAGTCAATTAGGGAGTTCGGACATGAAATTTTTGAATAAAATTGCATATTTCGATGTTTATTTCGTCGCATTTTAAATTCCAAGGGATGCTTACTGCAGACAATTTCACGAAGAAACCAATGGAATTACTTTTAGAACCTCAATGTCTTGTATAAACGGAGTTATAAGCGTTTAAAGTTTCCGAATTTTGTCCGACCAGCTCTCCGATTGACTTGATCCACTGTGCGCCGCCAGCGTAACGAAGTCGCAATTAAATTGCTTTTTGCAATAAATAGCCTCTTTTTCTGGTTCATTCTGAAGAGCATCTCTCTGCATATCGATAATCTATATAGTGGCACATTTTAGCGGCTTATTTGAAAAAAGGTGCAATCGCCGAATGACGAGTTTCGAGAAAACATGGAAAAAACTTGATCTCCTAGACAATTTTTTACCTCATGTTGGAATAATCGCTTGGGAGTTAGATTTGTTCACCCTCTAAAAACTGTACTCTGTCAAAACATCAATTTCTGAATATTTGGCGGTCACCCTCTTCTAATAATCCGTTTATTAGTTATTTCTTAAAACAAAAATAATAATAATAATAATTTAAAAAAAAAAAACAGAAATAATTATCTCTCATTGCAAAACGTAGTCCAATTGAAATTAATGCAGATGATTCTGGTGTGCTTCTTATACATTATTACGTCATGAAAGGAAAATCGCCACACTCACCTAAATACGCTAATCCCCCGAAAAAACGGACGATCGTAGCAAAATGATCGCGCATACTGTCTATCTACTGGAAAGATATTTTGTTGCTCCAAAATTCCAATTTCAGCTCTTTATATTTTGTCAGTGCATTATTTTATCATAGGGAACATTCAGGAAACTCTGCATGCTGGAAAAGTGATGTTCCAGAGGATTTAAAATGCACCCAGAAAAACTCGATTATAAAAGCTTTCCAGGAACTTGACACCGAAAAAAAAATGCGCGGCTTCCGGGAAACCATGCTCCACTTTTTCCTTTGTCTTTTTCCTATTTTCCGGGGACTAAAGATCGCTTGATGTCGATTAAGAGGAGATTTGCCTAAAGCACTCGGACGAATTACTTAGTTTCTTATTAAAAACGCTGTTACAACGGACGCCGTTTAAGTGCTCCGCTCGGAAGGGGCCGGAGAACGCAATCCTGGCTGCGTAACCCCCTCCCCCACCCCCACCACTTCCCCTGACGCCACTAACTCCCTTGGTAGCCATCCCGGCTGTTTTTTAAGCTCCTTCAAGTTCTAGCCGGGCTAAAGTTAAAGTTGATAATACTCTCCTCGGGTGAACTGCTTCGGCTCCGAGTGTAAATATTTGTTTCTCACTTGACTTGTAAGCCCGATTCCTTGCCGGGCAGGCACGGAGGGTCCCTGGTTTCTTCGCTCATGAGGCTATAGTCTATTAGGCAACAGAATTTTAAGGGTCGTTACCCTCCGGAGGGTGGAAATTGGAGCTCGGCTACATTGCTCTCTTTGCAATACAGGGTGTCTACAAGTCCGGAATTTCCCGTAAGTCCGGAAAAAGTATTGTTTTTTTAAGGGCGGACCGGAAGTACTGAAAAAGTGCAGAATTTTCGCAAGAAGGTCCGAAATTTTTTCCTTTTTGTCGCAAATTTGAGCGAGAAATTCAAAATTTTGAAATTTTCCGAATTTCGTCAAATGGAGGTACGGAAAAAGTACTGAAGTTCTTGGGAATGTACTGAAAAAGTATACTGTAAAAGTACTGTTTTTTGGCCAGCCTGTTCCAGTAGACTGAACCCTGCAATAAAAACAATTTAAACAGCGGGTGACAAGGCTAATGTTCACATAAATACTACCAAAACGCCTCGGCTAAAAACTCAGCCTTCCTCAGTCGGATAAAACCAGTAAATCAAAATATTTAAAAATCTAAAAACTTAGTACTTGGCTGTACCTTTCAAAACGAGATAAGATAATAACATTTTTCTCGCTTTGAGTACTTGGCTGTACCTTTCAAAACGAGATAAGATAATAACATTTTTCTCGCTTTGGAAGGTACAGCCGAGTACTAAGTTTTTAGATTTTTAACAGTTTTTACCGTTCTTATCCACCTCAGGAAGGCTGAGTTTTCAGCCGAAACATTTTGGTGGTAATTTATGTGAAAATTAGCCTTTGTTACCCGCTGTTTAAATTGTTATTATTGTATATCTTGTCATCTCATTGCTCTCTTTTCGATTAGTGTTCAAAATGTTGATATTCTGTTCACATAATGAACGTGCATCGAGTGCTTTAACTCGTAGATCACATTAAAGCTAATCAAACTTAGAGGCATCTCAAGTAATTTAGAGTCAATTAGAGTTTCGCGCAGTCAATTTGAGTCAACTGAAATGAGACGTAGTCAAATTTGACTCGATATCATCTGATATTTGGGAATAGATTAGTGTCATTTTGAAGATGTGCATTTCACAATAAGAAACTAATTTTTCATGGCTTATTTTAAAGGCAACCTAACATGTGTCATAGTTTCGCTATAAAAAGGCGCTCTGATGGCTAAGTCAGAAATTGCAGGATCTCCATTGAAAAATAAAGTCCGGCTGATCTTCCTCCTCACGGAAAAAAATTGTCAAAAGTTTGTCCCCTAAAATTGTGGTACTACCCCGATTTCCTGATAGTCCAGGCGCCTGGTAGCTAAAAATGAGGCTACCTGGAATTTTGGGTACACAGCGATTTTTTTGGCCTACTTTATGTTTTTTGGGTCGCTGAATCCGAATCTGAAGTTTCCGCACGCGTATCTGGTGAGCATTTTCCGCTATTTTGAAAAAATGGCCTAAAAAGGCCTTTTTTTGCGGTTTTTTTTGATGTAGCGGCTACGGATGAGGAAAAGTCCCGGATTTAGCTAATGTTTTGAATAGCTGACAAAATTTGGAAGAAAATGGTATATGAATATGCTAGGTTTGCTCAAAAATTGAGGAACCTCGGATTTCGGAACTTTAGAACGCTTCGGAACTTGGCTGACCGCGGCGAGCCGGATCGCGCGTTGACGGGTGCGCCGCGAAAACGTGAATAGGCGCGATGTTCACGATGCTGTATCTTCCTCAATTTTTAAGCAAAACCTAACATATGTATACACCATTTTCTTCCAAATTATGTCAGCTATTCAAAACATTAGCTAAAATCCGGGACTTTCCCTCATCCGTGGCCGCTATATCAAAAAAACCGCAAAAAAAGGCCTTTTTAGGCCATTTTTTCAAAATAGCGGAAAATGCTCACCAGATACGCGTGCGGAAACTTCAGATTCGGATTCAGCGACCCAAAAAAACATAAAGTAGGCCAAAAAAATCGCTGTGTACCCAAAATTCCAGGTAGACTTACCAGGCGCCTGGACTATGAATGATATTGGCATTTCCAATTAATTTTAGTAGTTCCGCAATATTTGGGTTATTAACCTAATTTATCGGGGCACTACCAAAATTAACTGGAAATGCCCCTATCACCCACCAAACCCTACCTCTTTTTTCCGTATATGTCTTTTCATCCGATATAGATTTGGAAGTTTGTCTCGATTTTTTTATCTTGTGTCATTTTTAGCCTCGAACTGGGAGAAAACCCCAGTTCATGTTCTCCTGTGGTATATATCGGTCAGGCTACCTTAAATTATCTTATACTTACTAAAGGTAGCTTGTTTATGATAGAATCTTCGAATGACGCTGACTGATGAAAATTGACCTCGGGCAGGCTTTTTCGGAGGATATCACAAAAGAACTCGCCTTTTTGGCCATTTCCGACGATTTTTAGCCTAAGAGTTTTAGTTTAGAAGTCCTCTCTATGGGCATCAGGGTGGTTCTTGTAGCAATTTGTACCTATTTTATCGCTCATCTCGAGATAATTTCACGAATGAAAGCTGAAAATGAAACAACGGATACCTCATTCTCAACCGTCTCATCGGTCGTAGGTGCAATTGCGAGTCATCGATGACCCCTTCTCCAACTTTTTCGCAGCTTGTAATAACGGCTTCAATTTCCGTTTTGGAAGGAGGAAAAGGGTTTTCCTCGGACCCTTTAACGAAATTCCTCGTGAATTTTCCACCTCAAGCTTTCTTTTCGGAGCAAAAATTTGAGGATATTCGTGTTCTCTCCTGAGCTTCGCCGGCTCAGTGAACCAAAATAACCGGTTGATCGAAATCAGAGCCCTCGGTCATCGGTTTTGTTTGATGAGTGATTTGATGGATTGCTGCTTCGTTTTGATTATCCAGACGGAACGCCGCGCCAAAGCGAGGGGGCGAGGGGTGAGGATGAATTGTTGGTAGTTCGCAACCTACCGCCCACCATTGATCTCGCTCACAGATCACATTCCACGCGAGTTTCAATCACTGCCTTTTGCCGGCCAACACGCTTTGTTGACGGATGTCTGGCAGTATGCACTGACTCTCAATCCTTCATTTATTTCTTCACGCAAGCTGTTACAATGACCGCTTGGACAGTGAGAGAATTAAAGCTGTAAATCAGCATTATCCCCGGAATATTTTTGAGATATTTTTAACATCTACAGGATGTTTTTGATGTTCATACACGATGAAACAACATAATGCATAGGACCCGAAGTTCATGTCAGAGCTGTCCAATTTCCTCCAATAAAATGTTCATTTTTAAGGAGATTGTGGATATTTTCTCTTGAAATTTTCAGATAATTTAGATCTGATCGCGCTTTAAATTCTCCAAAAAATTGAAGGAACAAATATTCACAGATCTCACTAAAAAATTCGTATTTTAACGGAGAAAATGTGGCCAGGGCCGGATTTAGGGGGTGGCTATATGGGCCGCGGCCCATGGCGGCAAATCTAGGGGGCGGCAAATTTTGCAATTTGTTTAAAATGTAGGTATGAAAAAATCGGATTTCGAAAAAAAAAAAAAAAATACGAACGAGAGAAGGCGACAAAATCTCTCATTTCCTGAGAGTATAGTAATTTATAATTTTGTCGTCTTTCGGTGATACAAAAGACAGAACCATCAATAAGTCGAGTTAATAGAGAAACCAAACCGCAATTTGTCCTGGAGCAGCGCGGCGCAGTGAGCAATGATGACGAGAACTTGAGATGAATAGGAGAAGCCCTCGGCACGGCCGCCAGCGTGTAAAGCATATTAGCGCCTACACGACTGCATGAATACTTCACGCATTGCGTCAAACGCAGTGCGGTCAGTAACGGTCGACGCGACGTGAGATGCATAGCGCCTACAAGACTGCATGAATACTTCGCGCATTGCGTCCAATACATTGCGGTCAGCTCGGAGCGGCGGCGGAAGTTAAAATTATTAAACCACATTTATGTTTGTTCTTTCTTAATTTTTTTGTTCATTTCTTATATATGGAAGGCCTTGTCCGCACAGAGATAGGTTTACGAAACTTAACTTTCGCACAAAGTTCCGTGAATTTTTGCTAGTAGTGTTGACAGGGCTCTCGCAAAAAATGTGCCCAACACGAGTAAACGCGTCTTATGCACCCCTCCTCCTCCGGCACGTTCACTTGATGGTTTTTATTGATGATTCAAAACGAACGAAAAGGGGGCGGCAAAATGCAGGCTGCCTATGAGCGACAAGTCGGTAAATCCGGCCCTGAATGTGGCAATGTTTAAAAGCTCATACGGCTTTTTTCCTCTGCCCGGCAGTATAAACCTCTGAAGTTACCGGATCGTGCATCCGAAAATTTGAGGTCAAGCTGCCGAAGTTCAGGTCACACATTTGGTGTGTCAACCGAATGGAGTCAACTGAAATAATTCAGATACGTGTGACCCGAGCTTTTGTAGCTGGACCGCAAGTTCTCGGATGTACCATTCGAAAACTTCAGAGACCTGTACGACCTGCGGCCATTTTGCGGCAACTTTGACCTTGGCCTACCTTTCATATTCCTTACGGATAAGAGTATCTTTCACCGCGCAAGATAAAACCGGTCCAGCATGGCATCGACGCGACGAAAAGGGGTGTAAGTATAAAATTTTAAGTGGGCTACGATAAACTCTCGCCGGCTTTTTCGAAACGGGCATGTTTTACAACGCTCATAAAAGAAAGTTTAATAAAGTTTGCCGCTGTGAAAAGCAGAGGGCGCCGCGAGCGGCGCGGGGGGACGGGGGCCCGCGCGCTCCCAACTTTGATCTTTTCCCCGTCGCCTTTCTTTCGGAGCATAATACTGCCGTGCTAAGGAAGAACGCCGTATGAACCTTTAGGCGTTGCCAAATTTCCTTTGATAAAACACGATTTTCCTGGTAAACTTATGAATGTTTTCCTTCCAATTTTTCAGATAATTTTGTCCGCAATTTCGTCTATAGTCCCTAAAAATTTTAAGGTAAATTATTCATAACTTTTCTCAAAAATAAACATTTTATTGAAGGAAATTTGGCAACTCTCGAATGTTCATACGGCGTTTTTCCTTAGTACGGCAGAATACGGGTCCTAATACATGCTCTTCTGTACCCCACGTGCTCCTGCAATCTCAAGGGCTATCATAGCATGTTCTTCAGCACAGTGGTTCGTATACTCCGGACGTCCCAGGGTTTTCTAGCTCGGTGCTTCTCGAACGATTCGTCGTTCGTCACACTAAGGAACGTAACTTCATTATAACGTTGCGAAATTGACTTACGCGTGTTTGTTTTTGCGCATAGGATTTATCAGTATAGAAGAGTACGGCTCTGTCTAAAATTCCGTCCGATAACTCGGTTTGAATCTAACTTTTTTCATTGCATCAGGATCAGGGTGGCATGAAACGTAAGAAAGGAATGAAAGATTGGAAATTTCAGTGAAATAATTCATGAAATTTCACGAGGCCTACCTTTGTTGTTCCTTACTGATAAAAGTATCTTTCATCGCGCAAGATAAAACCGGTCCAGCATGGTATCGACGCAACGAAAAGGGGTGTAATATATCACAATATATTTCATATTTTTTCAGGGGCGAGAGTATGCAAACCCGCACTCAAACACACAAATATAGAAGATAGTCACAACTTTTACATTATGCGAAACATAAAAACGAACCGGTATTTTTCGATATATTACATAAATGTCTGAAATTCGATGAAATATTTCAAGTGAAATTTCAAGATTTTACTTTTCATGAAATGTTGCCGCCCTGATCAGGATTGCTACAGTCAGCAGGACATACAGGGAAAACCGTGACATTTTAGGGAATTTTGAAAAGTCAGAGAAAACCTGGAAATGTCAGGGAAAACCCGTGGGGTCACCTTTATTTGCTGTCTAAAACGGATTCGACGTTTCGAACAGTAAATTTTGCCTAAAAACTCTTTCTAATAATGTCTCGTTAACCATCTGGCATATCTTCAATTCTCAGGGAATTTCACCAAAATGTTTCAGGGAAATGCCAGGGAATTGCATTTTCTAAAGTCTGAAGCAACCTTGTTAAATGCAATCCCTTAAAATTTTCATGGCTCACCCTCGTTCGCAGGAATATATTTCTAATTTATTTCGAAAACTCTCCTGTATAATCCTTGTAGTGAAAAAATGCCTCTCTATTTAGGTCACTCTGCGAATTAGGTCGTAAAATAGTATTGCTTTCCAGATCATACTTTGACAGAACTCTTTGGTCTCTATATTTTTAGCTCTTCCTGCCCCGTTACAAATTGGAACAAGCGCACGAATGTACACGCATACACTGTCCATAACGCTATTCCGTTCAATCTTGATTTTTTAGCCTTTTAATCTCGGAGGGATTTTGCAGTTTGTCCAGCATCGGCCATTCTGTTATTTCCATTCCTCTTTTTTTACTTTTTAATTAGTTTTGGTCCGGAATTTGTACGAACGTAACTATTTTTCATTTAAAACTGAAGCTTAGTTCCCGCAGCAACTCGGAGGAATTTTCTGCGACGAAAAAAGCATCAGCTCGGACAGACTCTCCTCGTATACTGCCGTGCGAAGGAAGAACACCGTATGTACATTCGAGAGTTGCCAAATCTCCTTCGATAATATGTTTATTTTTGAGGAAAGTTATGAGTATTTTACCGTGAAATTTTCAGGGACTTTAGGTGAAATTGCGAACAAAATTATCCGAAAAATTGGAAGGAAAATATTCTTAAGTTTACCAAGAAATTCGTGTTTTATCAAAGGAAATTCGGCAACTCCTGAAGGTTTATACGGCGTTTTTCCTTAGCACATTCTCCCAACGCTCCCGTTCAAAAAAGCTGCCATGCTGTCGCGTGCTCTATAAATGCTCCTTGAATGCATAATCCAGCAGCCAGCACCCGTCAAATGCATCAGGGGTGTAAAAACGCCCGATTATGGTTAAACGACTTGATGACGGTATTAAAAGCCAAGGTGGTGTGTTATTAAAGCTTCAAATGTTAATGAGCTGTTAACTTTGAAAAGCTGTTTCTATAAGGAAACGCCCTGAGACTATAATTATCATTTCCCGCACTGAGCAAATTTAGAATTACTGCTCTACTAGATTTTTGTGTAGTGCTTCTAAGTTACAGTTTAAACAATTTTATAAAGTCATGATACGTCTTTTGCCTCCCTTTCTTAATAATAAACTCAAAGTTCGGAAACTTTTGGATAGGGTTCATCATTCAAGAAAATTTCAAGAAATAATAAAAACTATAAAACAAAAGTCACCATTATCTTCGTGGTCAGTCGAAAAAGCTCAAACTTTCACATATTATTGATAGTTAAATAATTACACAAAAAAGCAATCTTGAAATTGATTCATCTTAAATTTTAATAAATGGAGTGTCTGGTAAAATGATTAAATTGTAAATTTAAGTATAAGTTTTAAAACCTCTTTATTAAAATTTAATTTAAAAAATTAAAATGGTTAAATTTATTTACAATTTTGATAATTATTATTTTTGCTTAACTGAAATTTTAATGCAACAAAATAACAACCAATAAACTATTAAAAAATATAAAATTTACTACGTGCACTTCCCGGCATAATATTGGAACGATCCAACTGACTACGCTCCTGTGCAAAAAATCTATCAAATTAGAGGCATCCTGATATGCCTTCGTTGATTTTTCAAGTAGGTTTTTTCATCTGGAAGTTGTAACATGTGAATATCACCTATCACACTTCATCTGAGCGGAGCTCACTCTGGCAACCAGTCACAAATCGTCGCTCTGTTGACGAAATGGCGTAACTCCATTTTTGCATGAGTCCTAGAGAGCATCGGTTTATACGGAACACAGAGCTCACGTTGTGATTCAGATACGCCCTTACGTTGGAGGAGCGACGAAATACCGGTTAATAGTTATGTTTTCCCCGCGCTGTGTAGCGCTACCCTCTTTCCTTTAGAGATTTTAAAATCCCCGCAGTGCAAATTTCTGACTCTTTGTCCCGTGTAGAACTAAAATCCGCCCGCCGCATGCCCTCCCTGATCCATCCCCCCCCCCCTTCGACCGGAGGAGAAAGAGGGGCTCCTTGGCCCCCCTTTTCGTCCCCTCGCGCGTCCTCCGCCCCTCCCGAATAATCCGGAATAATACTCGGGCTTAATATTCCGTCCGCTAATAACGGAGAATTAATTACGCCGGATCCGTTACGTTTTGTCTTATCTGCGCGGGTTAATTAAAACTGTAACTTTTGAAAGATCGACGCGTCGAGCGGGTTGCGGCGTCCGGGTTGAGCAGGCGCTGAGGTTGCCCGCCATGCGCATCCCTGTCCCACTGTGCGTTTCTTGTAAGTCGATGGTATGTGTTTTTTCCGGACATTATTCAAGATGGTGCTCTACATTTTTTTCACAACGACATGCTTTCGTATGAGACGGGTCTCGGCTCAACACACCACACTGGGAAAAAAAAACACATTGGATCTAGAGTCCAGACTCTTGAAAACATTGACAGAAAGGATCTTGATCAATCAGATTTAAGCTTAAATCAAAAGGAAATCCGCTCAAACTAAGAGGCTTGGTTCTTGATTTAAGCAAAATTCCGATTGAATCAAGAGTATTTTTTCTTGTCGATGTTTTTAAGAGTCTGGACTCTAGATCCAATGTGTTCTTTTCCAGTGCACGGATTTCTGCTATGATTTGGCTTTTATGCCTCACAGTTTCATGACCCTATAGCTGCAAAATTGAATGACTCGATGTAGTCTTTAACATCCGAGATTAGGGTTGAGAAAAAATGGGTTGGAATTCCAAACGCGTTCATCTTGAAAAGTCATTTCCTTTCAATCAAGTGAATTTAAAATAACTCTTTTTCTTCTTTTTTTTTACAGGAGGTGATGATCCTGAAAACTCTGGTTCTGGGTGAAGAAGAACGCGGCCAGAGTCAATATCAAGTTATGTGTTTTCTTAGTCACATCAACAAAGACGAATTCATCTCGTCGGACGCCATGGCCAAGCTTAGACAGGTTAGTTCTTATCTCTAGATTTTTTATCAAATTCTCTCCGTGCATTTTTCCTTAATGGTCGTCATGTTTTAACCGACGAGAGAACATAAATTTCAGCGATAAAACCACGCGAAGGCACCCAAATTCGAACATTCTCGATAATCAACACTACAACGTGGCTCAATTTTGTGTGTTTTTCGGTATTATGTTCTCTCAAACTTCCCTTTTTTCTACATACCCCCCTTTCTCCCCCCCCCCCCCGGTTCTCTGTTCTAAATGCCAGAAAACTCACAAAACGTCTTGACTCTCTCTCGACGAAGATTTATTCGTATGCAATTTTCGGCCGTCCACCCGACAATTTATCATGATCCATTTTGGATAATCTTGACAGCATATCTTTTTATTACTCTTTCGCCCCCGAAAAACGTAGTTGTGAAACTCGTAAAATGCGTTTAGTAAAATTGGGCGAGAGATATGAACTGTTAGCAATGTAATCCATTCAAAAATGGAAATAACCAAGGGTGAGGAAAAGAAGGAGGGTAGCTTTCCGTCAAGGAAGTTCCAAAAAGGACGACGAAGTCGTTGGAAGGCTCCATGTTTATGAGAAACATTATCGACATTTATATATTTTCCTATTCATTCATTAAAAATGCCCCCTCCTTCTGAGACCATGACAGTAGCCGATGATTTATTTAGCATCATTCGAAAAGTGTATTCTCTTTCCTGAAGTTTGAATGCGCATAAAGAGAAACTGTTGTGTGTTCTTAAGTCTTTGGGTTGAGTGGTTTAAATGAAAAGTTTCCGTCTGACATGTCGTTGAGGGTAGAATTCCTGAAGTCAAAGAGTGTGTGTAAGGAACACGGGCTCGAAACTCACAAAACTCATGTCTAAACAAACTTGGAATAGAATTTCCGCTACGTTCAACTCCCTCGCACAGGTTGAAATAATGGAAAGCTTATGTTGATTATAGCACACCGCAACCTGAGCGGACATGAAGCTATCATGAATATAAATGTAGGAGCTTCCAAGCATCGAAGGATGTTTCATAAAATATAAAATTTTATTTGTTCCTGCATAACATTCGGGCTTTTAGAATTTTTCCCCGGCGAAGTTGATAGTCATGTTATGGTAATGTTATGTGGAGCAATATCTCGTATCTTAATTGCTCCTATATCTATAGTTCTCTAATTTTAATTGATTCAGTCACTGTGGAAAAAAATCAAAACGCTTTTGACTGGTCCTGGAAATATGATTCTCCAAACCCCGAATTTTGCACTGGAAAAAAAAAAAAAAAAAAAAAACACATTGAATCTAGAGTCCTGACTCTTGAAAACATTGACAAGAAAAAGGACTTGATTCAATCAGATTTAAGCTTACATCAAAAGGAAATCTGCTCAAATTAAGAGGCTTGGTTCTTGATTTAATAGCTGTAATCTGATTGGATCAAGAGTATTTTTTCTTGTCGATGTTTTTAAGAGTCTGGACTCTAGATCCTATGTGGTTTTTTTCCAATGTGCTACATTTTCTCTGACGAACTATCCCGTTTTCAAACTTATGGAAGGTAAAGTGCTCATAGAATTCGAGTGAGTTGTTTTTACTATCATCAAAAATACCAATTTAGCGAGAAATGTAGCCTCTTTATCCAACCATGTATGAGCAGCTCTGTTTAAATTGATTAAAGAGCTAAAGATTAGCTAATCTCGATCGAAACAAATAATCAAGCAATGATACCGCCGATACTCGCTCAAAGTGTAGCCGATTTAAATTGGGATAGAGCGCCGCGATTTATCGAAATATTATATGCGAGGAACCTCGGAAAGCGCCAGTGGCTGTCCCGGCCGTTAAATTTTGATTTATCGCGCAACGCGATACTTTTTTGTATCATTATGTCTGTGTTCAACTGATATACCGCTCCCGAACGCTCCTGCCCCCTCCCCACCTCCCTGAACCCCCGGGGAGGAGATGCGACGCGCGGGGGACGGGGCTAAATTCGTGCACAATTGGTATCAATAAATCACCAGCGCGAGGTGTGTTTGACAAGGTATCGATTTCGGCTCGTTATCCAATGCAAATCCCCCTTGCGGGGGGACCAACGTCATCCGTTCGTTTTGACTTGCACACCTCTCCCCCTCGCCCTCCCTACCCGGCGCACGAGTGGTAGCGAAAGTTGTCTCATTATCCTCATCTTCGAGTGCCCCCCCCCCCCCCCCGGTCGATTCGGAGACGTCAAAAAACTCCGGGCGCACTAAAAGTTGAACGCTCGGAATCGATGGGCAGACGTAACGAACGAAAAACAACCCCTATTCCGTCTCTCGAATGTCGTAAGAGGTTGCGAGGGTTAAAAGGGACTTTCATTCGGGAAAATTAGGTTTACAAAGCGGATGCAAAGGTTTTCGTATTTTGTCGATTTGTTTTTCTATACACGAATAAATGATATACATGAAAGTAAAATATATTCGTTAGTTTTGTCAGACTACATAATGAAGACTCGTTATCGTAAGTGATCTATACCTTTTCTCTGTGCCCACGCCACGTATCTATAACGAGGTTCAATAAGTTTATAAGTTGGGTAGGAAAGGCGGAAGTGGCGTGGCGTGCTTTGCGATATATCGATTGATACGCCATTCAAATCTATGAGAAAAGATCGATTATCAGGGTGTTCGCAGCGAACACCTTAGTAATTGATTCTTTACCGTAGCTTCAAATGACAAGATATCGATAATCGATTATTCATGCCACGCCACTGAAAGGCGGACGGTCGCTCACGGTACTCACTTCAAAGAAATGATGTAACATATTGGCGCAGAAACTGATATTTTCGACAATTTTTTCAGAAAAATGTTTATTCTTTTTCTTTCATTGCAAAACGTTGTCTGTTCTACATTTTATGAGCCGTAAGTTGCGGCAAAAGAGGCCCGTGCTCGCGCAATCAGAAGTCCCGCTGCCGGTCAGATATTTTCGGGCTTTATCTTGGTTTCCTCGGAAATACGCGCCGCAGTTGGAGTTCAAAATACGCAACTTTGAATCCGTTTTTCCACGGATTAACACCAGTATTTTTAAAACAAGCTCGGAAAAATTCCTGTGAACTAAAGGCACTCTTTCCTTTTTTTCATGAACTGCAAAAATTAAAAACTAGTGATTGTCCTCATTTCTTTCAACAGTTTACGATTAAATCACCAAAGCGTAGTTTTACAGCGCGCGCATGGAATGCTGTTAACCGATTACCAGTCGTCGAAACTCGAAAAAGCTCAAGTAGAAGCCATGGAAATATCCATGGGATTTTTTTAGAACACTGGAAAAAAAACACACTGGATCTAGAGTCCAGACTCCTAAAAACATTGACAAGAAAAAATACTCTTGATTCAATCGTATTTTTGCTTGAATCAAAACGAAATCCGCTGAAATTTAGAGGCTTGGTTCTTGATTTAAGCTAGATTCTGATTGAATCAAGAGTATTTTTTCTAGTCAATGTTTTCAAGAGTCTGAACTCTAGATCCAATGTGTTTTTTTTTTTTTTTTTTTCCGGTGAAGGTGAGAAAATTTGAAAGACTGCTTCTCTCACTGAAGCATATTTTTTCGGTCCTTTAAAAGCCATAGAGAATAGTAGAGGACGAGAGAAGGCGGTTTCAAGCTTGAATAATTTTCCTCGGCGAGATGATGAAAAGCAGGGAAGAGGCTGAAAATTTGATCCCTCCGGGTGTCGCGGCGTAGTGGCGCGACCCCTCGTCCCGCTGTTTGTTTTTATTCGATACAGTGCGGCATGAAAGCCGCGATAAAATCGCCTAAAAATACGGTTGCGGCTAACCCCACACTAATACGAAAACATAATAAACAGCGAAGCAGGCGCGTGGTACCGACCCCTCTGCCAAATGGAATTTTTCCCCCTCGGAAAATGCAGCAAAACGATCTTTGTGTTAATTCTTGGTAAATCGTGAATTTTTTGTGCAATTTCAACGTGAAATATTTCCGCCACAAAAACGGATTGTTTCGTACTGTGGGGCCTGTATCATCGTTAAATTGGAGGTGTTAAAAAAATACAGTTATAACACAGGGCCAAAGTAACCTTGGAGTAACAAATTCTCGTTTTCGAGCAGTGCCCTGGTGACTTTAACTATTCAGACGTCTATGCTTGTAAAATAAAATTAGTGTTTTTACAAGAGAAAACGATAGATATTTTGAATACACATTCGGAAAATCAAAAATGAAAAAATTGGGGATAAAAAAATCTGGGAGATCACAAAGTTCAATAAAGCTCCATGCTCTGATCTGATCGCAGGGAGGAAAAATTAGAATACGATGATTGGAAGGGAGATAGAGAGAGGGGGAAGATAGGCGTCAGGCAAGTCTTCAGATGGGGCGAGGGCGGAAAAAACATCAGAGTTGGAACCTTTTTTTAAAAAATAAGATAACATAGGCTATTAACCCATAAAACAGAAGGAAGGTGGGTAACTTATACAGTATTTTTTTAATCGCAACTTTCCATCTGAACTAATGGGATTTTTGAATGGTTTGTCCTTAGAATACATAGTAGCCTCAATTCCTTGAAGTATTTCACACGAAGTTTGTACTCAAGGATTTTAAAACTTGTTTATTGATGTTTCAAAATGTCTCGTCTCTTCGTGCCGGAAATTTGTGCCACCTCGCAATTCTCCATCTTTAACTTTCAAAAAATCGATTTTAGAATTATGTAACGCAGCCCTGTATTCCCCTTCCCTTGTGACGCAGGCTCAGACTCCCCTCCTACCCTAGAGCGTTACGTATTTTATGAACAGCCCCTCGCTCTTGTTTCAATACATCCCCTATCCGTCGGAATGACTTCACGTGAATTAGTATCCATTAGTACCCATGTACGCGCGATATATCATTAAAGCGACGAGTAGTGTCCCTGTCTAATTTCGACCGTGCGCGAGGATCGCAAACTGATGTAAGTGGAACAGAGCTATAAAAGCTTGAAACGGAAGGGCAAAATATCGCACATCATCGGGAGTGTCCCCTCCCACGTGACGGCTTCTCCTCTCTTTTTTATATTTTATTTATTTTTGTGATCCTTCGTCTGAAAGCTTGGACAGCGACCACCCTCTCGTCGTTTTCCCTCCGTGACGACGCACAAAATCACGAGACACGCTGCAGCGGTGTGGCGTGAATTGCGATGTATCGATTGTTCTGCCATTTAAACCTATGGTGAAGAATCGATTATTATGGCGTTCGCTGCGAACACCCTGTTTATCGATCCTATTCCGTAGGCTTAAATGGCATAACAATCGATGTATCGCAAAGCACGCCACGCCACTGACACGCTGCGCAGTTTATCAGTATCACCCTCTACATCCCCAGCTCTGACCCCCAACTCGGCTCGCTGTTCTTTCTGCCGCTCTCGTGGAGATCCTCGCGAATGGAATCGAAAATCCCTTCGGAAGAGTCGGTGACAAGAATTTGTAACTGACAATGTGTCCGTGCTCGCAGCTTACCACAAAAGCTTGTGTGCTCCAGAGAAAAAGTTTCTTGATTTTTGCAGACATAGTGTTGAGTTTGCTGCCGAGAAGATTCCCTCCCAAAAATAATAGGCAAGTAATTATATCAGTGTCATAGACGGGGGAGGGGGTTTCAGAGGATCTGGACCTCCCCCTCCCCTTAGCCTCGCTAATTGTACTTTTTTCTTACTTTTGGAGGGCAGACATATAATATTATCAGGGACGTGCACAAAATAGTGTAAATGAACCCCACCCCCCCCCCCTTTAAAGAATTTTTAGCTACGTCTCTGACTTATATCAATGGAAAATGCTTATAGTAAGGGAAAGTCGCTCAGATCAAGCATAAATCTGCTTTTTTCAAGCGATTTTATTACTAATCCAAGAGGAGTTCTTCTTGACGACGTATTCAAGATTATTTCTCCTCTAATAAAGTCTATTTTTCCCGTGTAAACTTGAGTTTCCCTGTTCATGCACCAAAAAAGTGACAACGGCTCCGTCAATGTTTTTTCTTGCTTTCTTGTTCAATTTCCCCTCACTAATTGTAGGAAAAGTAATTGTATCCCGTTTGTTTGTTCCACTGAACGGAAAAACTGAAGTGCGTGAGTAAAAAAATATCGTCGAATCTGCATCATACACTGGAAAAAAAAAACACATTGGATCTAGAGTCCAAACTCTTAAAAACATCGACAAGACAAAATACTCTCGATTCAATCAGAATCAAGCTTAAATCAAGGACCAAGCCTCTTAATTTGATCGGATTTCCTTTTGATTTAAGGTTAAATCTGATTGAATCAAGAGTATTTTTTCTTGTCAATGTTTTCAAGAGTCTGGACTCTAGATCCAATGTGTTTTTTTTTTTTTTTTCCAGTGTAGGCAAATTTGCATCATAGGTCAAATCTTGCCCCTATTTGGTTCTCTCTCATTTCATGGAGTCTAGACAGTGGCCATATTTGCAAGTTGGCAACCTTATGCCTCCCCAGCTTGTTTTTGGTAGACTCCCCGGCGTAATTATGTGTAATTGAAGCCACGATCATACAACCCAGCATGAAACAATACTGTGGAGTTGCTAGTTGAAGCGAAGCGAAACGGAACGAAAACAATCGAGCACTGCCCGGCGACCTGCGTGCTGAAAGCCCTGCCTCTTCCTACCCTTCAACAGGGAAAGTTGAAAGTTAGCCTCGCGTGCTTCAAATCGAATACGTGCCCGGTCCCGTCGCGCGGGCTTTTTTCGGGGGAGCTTTTAACAAGTTGACCTCGGTTCCACTACCACCCTCCCCTTTCCCAATTAGCTTGGCTTCACGTCGGTGGGTGGGGTAGTGCGGGGTTAATTGAATGGGCGCACGGGCATGGCTTTTGCCTCGGGGGCAATTTTCGTTGAGTGCAACTTTCTCACCATTTAATGGGTCGTCATTAGCTTCATATTTATCTTCGGTCGTTTTGTCTTCCTGTCTGTTTAAGTTTTTCTCGGAAATGTAATAATGTGCTTCCATGAGCTGATAAGTTTTATTAAGGGCCGTTTAAGTATATGATATAAGAATTACACGGAGAAAAAAACTTCATGCATGGGACCCGAAGTTGAGGTCATATGGATCTCTGAAGTTTCCTGATCACGCATCCGAAAACTTGAGGTCGAGCTGCTGAAGTTCGGGTCAGACATCGAGGCACTTCGGTATGTACTGAAGTACTTCACCCTGTGACCCGAATCCTTCGGTATACATCGAAGTACTTCAGATGTCTGACCTGAACTTTGGCAGCTGGACCTCAAGTTTTTAGATAGGTACGTGATCCGAAAACTTCAGCGATCCATATGACCTCAACTTCGGGTCCCACGCACGAAGTTTTTTTTCTCCGTATACGTAGGACATTTTTGCCGACATTTTGAACCCCCCACCGCCATCCCTTCATACCCTCGTAAGACACCCGGGAGACAACCTGTCACTCCCCCTTTCGATTGCGTTTAAGACCAAACATTCCCATCTCGCATCATTGTCAAAATAAATCGGAAGAAGCTCACTGAAAAAAAAAAGTCACTTGGATCCAGAATCCAGACTCTTAAAAACATTGACAAGAAAAAATACTCTTGAGTCAATCGGATTTTTGTTTAGATCGAGAACCAAGCCTCTTAATTTAAGCGGATTTCTCTTGGATTCAAGCAAAAGTCCGATTGAATCAAGAGTATTTTTTTCTTGTCATTGTTTCTAAGAGTCTGGACTCCAGATCCAAGCGAATTTTTTTTCCATCGACGGAAAACTCTCGTGCATCCTTCATTAAAATCTACGAAAGTTCATTTTTCGTTATTTCAGTAACGTAAAAGTACATATGTATTTCATCGTGAGCATGAAAAAGTATATAACGTGGAAATTGAAATGTGCCCTCACGGTAGACGGACGACGTTTTATGCTGACGCAGAGCGTGAAAGTTGCATTAATATCTGGCAACGTCATATCCTGAATATGACAACTTTGAATTGTAATACTTTACCACTTGATGCTCCTTCAGCCGAAAACTAAAAACCGCCACAACTTCTATTTTGTTTGACACTTTTCAACACTTTTTTTACCTGAGCTGTTCGCAGAACACTCTTCCATTTTTATTATTCACAACTCAATTCCGAATTTTTTCGGACCATGTCTCTTTCCCCATACGGACGGTCGCAAATATTTTCGCCGCTGAAATAAGCCTGCTGTACATCCGAGGCCGGCCATGTTCGCAACGCAAGCACCACCCCTAACGGCGGGTTTCCGACTGTTGTGTAAGTGAATAGCGAGGCGACGTCGCCAAATCTGCCGTTAAATCCGCTATTTTGGACCCGTTTTACGTGAGGATTCCGCAGGAGTCGACATCGATGAGCGAGGGTCAGTGGGAATTCTGGAGGCTCGTGGCTGTGTTTACACGGCGACCGGAGCTGGATGCCCCTCGGAATGATTTCTCCCGGGGACTCGATAACGGGCTTAGAGGGATGCGTGGGGGAGTGGCGCGGGGTCGGAGTTATAGGGTTATTGAAAATAATTTGACGTTTCTGCCGACGTGTCCCGGCCGTGTGGTCATCCTGATACACTCCTGCGGTCCCTTTCTCCAAGCGGGGTTGTCGCCTCGCCCGCAATTCCATCCGGGCCAGCTTCATGCATTCCTAATGCAATCTGCGGTTCCCGTGTTCTCAGCTGCCTGTCTTCCGTGAGAATAGGGACTCTCAAAATCTGGAAAACTGTTGTGCGATTGTCGTAATCTAGGTAAGCGGTGAACAGGGACCAGAGGCGGATCCAGCAATTTGGCAACACCAGATTTTCTCCATTTAAAGCTATGTTAAATAATCGATTCTTGTAGGAGCACTTGCCATCTCTAAGAATCGATACATTTCCATTAGTTTAAATGGAGAAAAGCAACGTTGCCAATGTGCTGGATCCGCCAATGACAGGGACAACCTAAAGACGTATAAAGAAGTCAGGGAACCATCTGTTTTTTCAATGGAGAAGGGGTATCGACCAGGACCACATGGAAATAACAAGAGGGAAAAACGGGAAACAAAAGGCTCAAAAATACAACACTCCAAACCCCAGACGTTTCGACACAACACTAAGTCATTTTCTGTAGGAAAATACAGTAAAAATTGATAAATATCGATAAAAGGATCTGAGACCTACATGTTGGTGGCCGAGATCCGAGAAAAACACATTTATTTTATTACACTTATACTTTTCATTGTATTTTCCGACTGAAAATGACTCAGTTTTGAGTCGACACGTTTCGAGTTTTTAGTGTTGCATTTTTAGCCTTGTTTCCCGTTTTCCCTCTTGTTTTTTTTTTTCTTTTTTTTTTTTTTTCTATCATTTACTCGGGCTGATTCGTAAAAATTTGTATCTATTACAACTACATTGGTTCCATATCGCAGAATCCCGAAATCTCTCGATATTTCCGCCTATCTAAAACCATAAAATAAGAGAAAATCGACCATTGTGAAATTTTTATACTTGAAACTGCGTGTAAGACTATAAGGTTGTACAGGGGGTGCTATAAAATGAAGTAAATAACCTTAAAGCAGAATTTGGCATGTATAGAGATTTACTCGGTAGAGGAGTCCTAGGGGATGAACCCAAACACCAATTTTACCAGATCAAGTCGAGCCAACAAATTCTCAAGGTCAGAAACTTTTTCTTCTATACTACCAGCGGCCTGCAGGTCTGTGTTTGATGGGATGGTTGAGCTCTGATTAGCCAATTTAGCTAATAATCATTTTATCTCATACGTGCGGGCCGCTGTTATTTAAAGAAAAAGTTTCTGACCTTGGCCATTTGATCGCGTAACATGAACTATGGCTGAACATTAGGTGAACGTTACTTGAGTGATTACTGATTAGGGATCCATTAATACCTAAACTTAACTCTAACTTTGCCGTCGATTCGCAGTGGCACTAGTTTCATTGAATTCCGTATTCCTAGGTCTCAAAGGAGTGAAGAGAATTTGGCATTCGGGTGCCTTTCACAGCTATTGAATTGCCGCAGCCGTAAATCTAGCCCCTCAAGGAAGTGGTAACATAATGGCGAACCCTGAAATGCTTATTAGATAATAGGCTCCTCATAAAGCTAATCACTGGGCTTTGCCGGAATTTCAAGGGATGCTTTCAAGCCGTGTTGTCAGTTTTCGTAACGAAAATGGACATGAATATGCGTGTCTTCAGGTGCCTTATGAAAAGTGCTGAGAATTTTCCGCGACTTGACAATATTTTATTGAAATATCCGTATTTATTAATCGCAAAGTTCAGGAGTCCGTATGGGTACTTTTCGGGCCCTAAAATTGGTTTAAAATGGTAATTGACACGTGGCAAATTTTATTTTTTAATATTATTAATTCGACATCCTAGGTCAGTTGTGAAGTTGTATCGAATGATAGGAGTAGTATCCAGTGCCAGTGTTCAAAGTTGGATCTCCCCATGAGTTTCAATTATTATTTCAAATTCATATATGTATTTACATGAAAAAGAGCCAATTTTACACTCATAGTTAAATCGTACTAGGGGAAAACTCGCCATTTTACACTATTTTTAGGGAAAAAATACGAGAAGACCCAAATTCGGAACTACAAGCCTTCTTGATTTTCTTGGAAATTCATAGTTTTTTTAAGAAAACAAATTTGGCAACGGTTATAAACCAAAACATTAATCGAATAATCTTCAGCTTTATTCATATTTAGCTTCATATACATTGATATCTCAAGTTACAGCTGTATTCTAGGAGCTAATTGGAAGAAAAGAAACAAGTTTTTTACCGGAAAACATCTAAGGCCCCTTAAAATCCCTGTTTAACTTGAGTCTTCGATATTTTTGAGGCCATTAATTTTAAAATTATGGATGTAACCGTTCTCCGTGAGGTTTGGTCCGCAAAATTGCCAAATTTCAGAAGAAAAAACGATTTTTGAAGAAAATTTGGGGCCAACTAGGGGCACTTTGAGTATATGAGAAAAACATTCCTGTAAAAAAAAGTGTTATCTGAACCCACGAATCAGCCCTGCAGTGCCACTGAAAAAAAAAGTAGCTTGGATCAAGCATGGTATAATGCTTGAGTTTGCCGCCAAGAATTTTTTTTTATCTTGCTTTAAGCTGACTTTTTCTTGACACAAGAAAAATAATGTTCGGGCCAAGCAAAAAAGTAGCTTATATTAACCAGAAAAATTCTTGACTTAAGAAGAAATACTTCTTGGCGGCTTTAAGATTCTTTTTTTTTTTCAGTGTATGCAGTCGTTTAACGGTGGGACACTCTGTAGAAAATGTAGGTTGGAATTGATTATGAAAGGAAGGTTTTTGAACTTGCATGAACCGCAGAAAGTATTCGAGTGTCAGGTCGTGAGGGAACACGAGTGGGGCGCAACAGTTGGCTTTCCAACAAAAATTCAAGTGCTAATGAAAAATGAATTTTCATGTCTCATCTCCACCACATCGAGGGCCTCAAGTTTACGCAAGTGCTTCCAATCATTGTCTCCAGGCTTTCGCAACTTTTCTCTGGCATAATTATCGAGACTGTTTATTATCATGGAACTTTTTTTTTTTTTTTTTTGAGAGGGGAAAAAAAGTAACAAAGAGTTTTGAAAAGGGTCGTGCTTTGCAGCAGCGCGAGCGGAGTTTGTGACGGTGCTCGCATTTGCATAAAAAATTCGTTCTATGACGAAGGATCACTCATGTGAACTATCTTTTATCTGATGCAGGTATTCCCTTTTTATTTTGATCTACTTGATAGATCACTAGATAAGACACAAATTTTACCATTCTGACGTATGTTTCCTCTTCAAAATTTCATGTAGAACACGATTTGCGCAACATAACTGCGAACTTATGGGGTGTAAGATACACAATCTGCATCGATTTTGAGAATTAAAATACTTTCATTTCGTCCCATTAATATATATTCCACGCAGAACACGTTGAACAAACTAATAATACCCAAAATTAACATGAAAGAAAGATTTGAATTTATTGTCCCCGTTAGAGCCGGGAAATTTAAACTTCCTGCCGGTGCGAATCAAACTCTAATCAATTACGGAAGTCAAATCGGTCATTGAAACCAAACATTCAATTCGATTTATAATCAGACTTTTGTTCGGCATACTTCTTCCCTCCTTTGGAAACATTGCAGTTAAAAATAGAAAAATTAGAAAAATTAGAAAAATTTAAGAATTAAGTAAAAATTCAGTCGAAAGACGAAACAATTTTTCATCGCAAAGATTCGCGAGATAAGTTGTGTGTCCAATTCGATCTAAGTAGACTCTAAATTCTCTTAGGAAAAAATTGAGTAACTTGCAAAGTTACAACCGGCAATTTTCAATGCATTAAAAATTATTTATGTGAATGACTTACGAGAAAATTCGCATTGGAATGTGTATTTCTGGTCCATAGAATCACTTGTTTTCAAAGGGGGCCAACTCTAAACGACAAAACTCAGGGAATACAGACGCAATATTTCGCAGGCAGAGAGAGAGGTATTGTATGAAGAAAGTTGTTCAGAAATTATTTTTCCGGCATTTTATGCTGAAGTTAGGATTTGAATTATCTTCTTCTTCTTATTTGTTCAGTGTAGAAAAAAGTTATGTAAATTCCGATAGCTGGCCCTGCATCGAAGATAGCAACATTCGTCCTATTATTTTCAGAGATAACTAGGAAGCTCCGTCTCCTAGCCGCTACGCGACCCAGCCCCCAGGGCGCTGTGCGCCCCCAAAGGCCGCTTTTTCTCTTCTTACTTTCTTTCCTCCCCCTGGACCCCCTGGTTTTCCTTATCCTGTCCATCAGGTGTCTTAAAAAATGATCTTTTTAGAATTTTCCCACTAACAGACTTTGAAATTCAGCCCATCGACCATCTTACTCCCCTTCCTCACCCCATCCATCGAGCGTCTTAAACATAATTTTATTATAGAATAGAGAGGATATAAAAGGACCGAGAAATGGGGCAAAAAGTAAAAGATCCGCGTGACCGTAAAACCCAATTCTCTACCATAAAACGGAATATTCATTGCCTCTGAGTTTTAGTGTTCGAAACTCACCTTTGAGTTTTAAGAGCCATGTGGCGCATCAAGCCCGAATTTTAGGCGCCATTGAAGATTTTTTAGGGGCCAAATTGACTTTTTGCCTATAGATTAGGTGCATTTAGTGAAAAGTTGGACACAAAATGTTTTCGTAACAGAACTAGTAAGTAGCTGTAACTTGGAGAAGACAAAAGCACTAAGAATGAAATCGTGAAGAATAGAAAAAACAAGCTTACACTTGTAGTGCTGACAATTTTGAGTTTTTTCAATTCATTCTTTCTTTATATGACTTCCTGTGAAAATTCAGATTTTTAGGGGCCACGTTGGCGCAGAGCCTTCATTTTTAGGCGCCATGGCCGATTTTTTAGGCGCATTTTGCGCGTTGGCGCCTGTGAGTTTCGAACACTGTTGAGTTTGTCCATTTTCGAAACAAACTATTCATCTTTGCATGCGATGACGCGGCGTTCGTCAAATTAGGACGCGTCATCGGCAACGCGGTATCGTGGCTCGGTTAAGTGCAGATTCACTAAATGCAGTAATTACTAACCCTTCTGACTCGCCCCCTTCCTTCCTTCAACCCGACGTCGAGTCTTAGAGCACTGACAACACTTTGGGTGACTGCGAACACTGTCGTTGAGGTTCAATAACACTCGAGCATTGAAAGTAGAATAAATAATGGGCGCGCGAGGATGGAGGGGGTGGGGGGGGGGGCTGTGGGGCGTTGCGGTGCTCCAGTGGTTTTACACCCTATTTTCAAGTCTTTCATTAAAATACAGCTCGCTGTCTCTAAATAGGAATATAAATCGTTCACTCATCGAATCTTAAACGAAAGACTCGCTTCCGCAGAGATATCAACCAGAAAAATTCGTGATTCAATTTGGTCGAAAGGAACTTAGACTCCCTTTAAACAGAGCACCAGGTAAAAATATTTACAATTTTATCATTTTAAAATTATATTTCGAGGGGGCGCTTTCGATGGATCGAGTCAATGGGAGAGCTCGGACAACATTTGGAAACTTTAAGAACTCCTAACTCCGTTTATACAAAACTTTGAGGTTCTAAAAGTGGTTCCATTGGTTTCCTCGTGAAATTCCCTCTGGATGCACCCTTTGAAATTTAACATGTGACGGAATGAACATCAAAATTTTCAGTTTTCTTCATAAATTTAATGGACGACCTCGATAGCTCCACTGTGGGGCGTAGAAAAATCTGTGCTTCATTTTGGTCAATATAAACTTTTATTTCCCTTAAAATAACACGGAATCAAAATGTTAAAAGTTTATTACTTAAAAATTAAAATTGGGGTAGTTGTACTTAATTTGTAGGAGAGAAAATATTTCAGGTCTAATCCTCAAGGGGTCCGAGCCTTAAGACCTATCTACTTGTGTATAACTACTGTAAAGTACAGGCAAAGGCTTTATTAATAACAGTCTTGATTTCGCTTATTAAAATACAACAAATGTTACCGATCGCAAGGGTTTCCGGTTCGTTAGAGTCAGTAACTGAATCCAGTATTTAATTTAAGTGACAACAAATGAGCTCCTTGGCCGTAATAAACTTGAGAATTATTCTCACTTAAATTTACATCTTCTTTAAACATTCATTAACTAGAGAACTTAGCCCCGCCCCCGTCGAACGTCTTGCAAATCCGTTCCGGGGGAGGTGCGGGGTGGGTTCTGGAAGACGTGTAATCATTTAGTCGCGCTCACTTTTCGCTGTCATTATGCAAAATCAGTTTGCCAAACACTCGTCTAACGAGCCCGTTGGCAGTTATCGCTGGAGAGTAATTCTTTGAGTTGATTCTGCGAGTTCGGAGGAGAGCAAAGATTTATTTTGAGACCCCCTTTGGACGATATTCCATCCTTTCATGCCGAAACTGTCACTGAGAAAAGTTCGGTTACAAATGCTAAACTTCAGTTCATATTAAGACCGAACTGTTTCGATTCATGTTACCGAATATTTCGGCCATCGGACAGTGGCGTGGCGTGCTTTGTGATATATCGATTGTTATGCCATTTAAACCTATGGAAAAGGATCGATAAGCAGGGTGTTCGCAGCTAACACCTTAATAATCGATTCTTTACCATAGGTTTAAATGGCATAACAATCGATACATCGCAGTTCACGCCACGCCACTGCCATCGGAACGGAATTTAGGTTAGCTGAACTACAGTTCGGTCTCTGCGACTAAAAACTTCGGTTGCACGAGTAAAAAAAAAATAGTATTTCGATACTAACCGCGCTTTTTTTCCTCCGTAAAGAGCAGTAAAGCATTCACTCATGCACCTTCGGAAAATCTTTGACCACGGTTATTTGTTACGAGTTAATCATCGTCACTTTCCTGATGTCAAATACCTTGAAAATCGATAAACTGCCATGGACACCACACGTGACCTCAAATGAAATTCTTTGAGCACGCTAGAATTCAACGACTGTTTAGAAGTGGTCACTAATTAATTGTTGAGGTTTGAAATACTCGAGTGATTTTAAAGAAGAGAGAAGTGAAGGTAGAAGGAAGAAAATACAGAACCGATGTCTTACAGAAGATCTTATTTTCATAGATCACCCTACCATGCACGTATGCTGCATAGGGAAACCTAAAATTGCCTTGCTTGCTCAGGCTATAAGTCGGAAAGCGTCAACAGTCTCATCAAATTCTACGTATTGCATAAGATAAGCAATACAGTGTATATCTCACTCAGTGTTTTAGTTTTGAATTTCCTTCTATGTAATGACCATACAGAATTGCCGAAGGACGTTCAACGAGTATTTTGATAGTGCGATCCAAGTAACGGCTGTTCAGACTAAACCAAGCGCATCTCTGGAACAGAATATACGAAAAGGAACAAAGCACTGTCGACTGGTTCGTTCTCATATCCATTTGAACGACGATATTCGATTTCAGGTCAATCTAATGAGTGCAGAGAGAACCCTTTTAAATCAGATTAATTTCCCTTCGGTCTGATGTCGGTGTTGCACGGTGAGCTCTCAGCAGAGAAGTGTCGAGCAAAATTAGTGGCATGAAACTTTTCCACGTGTGTGGCGCAAAGCTCGCGTTTAACCTCAAACTAATTAAAACTTCAGTACTTTCAGGAGTAACCCTCGTGGCATTTTCCACCCTCCATCCCCTTCTTCCATACATCCAGGATGTCTGCCTTACTTTTTTCCGTAGTTCATTTCTGAACATCAGCTGCACCTATAACGAAGTCATAGATTGATTGATCAAGAAACCTAAACGATTATTAATAAAAGGCCTTTTGCAAACTTTTGACGGAGCAAAAAGAAATTATGTTTTGAATGGAAAAACGCACAAATTTCACAATGAACGATTATGGCGGTTCTGAGATTCTCTGCTACCTCAAGGAATTTCGCCCATGCCCTATCAGTCGTCAAAAGTTGGAAATTGTTGGGAAACATTGCATTTTTTCATGTTCAAAATACCTCGTAGAATGGAGATGTTGCATGTGTGAGGAATTTGCAATTTGACTGTTGACTCTTACGTAAAAGTTCGCGAGAAACACGATGGTGCCACTGGTTTTCGCTGAAATCAACTCCTATGCTCAAAAAAAGCTCTCAAGTTGGGGCCGAAATGGAGGGAATATCCCACGCTGTCCTGAGAGAACACCTCTACATCAAGACAAACTCTCCATGCCTAGGTAGGGAGCTAATACATTGACCCTTGCCACTTTATTTTGGGACTCCAAAACTGAAAACACGGCAACTCTGCTAATGTATTTGCTCCCTATCTTTGCATGGAGAGTCTGTCTTGATATAGGTGGGCTCTCAGGATAGCGTTGGATATCCCCTCCATTTTGGCCTCAACTTGAGAGCTTTTTTTGAGCTTGGGTGTTGATTTCAGAGAAAACCAGTGGCGCCACCGTGTTTCTCGCGCCCAGATAAGACAGAAATATTTAGCCAATATTTAAACAATACTGTTTTCATATTTATGCAAGCATTGGGCCAATATTGGTTGAATATTGAGCCAATGTTTAAAGTGCACACCATATTTCCTTTTGGCATAAATACTGTGCCAATACTTTAAAATACCGTGAAATACTGTGTCAATACTATGAAAATATTTTTATAATATTTTGGGTTAACATATTATTTTTAAAAATATTAAATAAAGATTCTTTAAATATTTTTCAAAAAATTATTTTGATTAAAATATTATCAAAATATTGTCAGTATTGTGTAAATATTCCGACAATACTGACAATATTTGCCCAATATTGTAAAAATATTATGTCTTATCTCGGCGAACTTTTGCGTAAGAATCAACAGTCAAATCGCAAATTCCTCACACATGCAACATCTCCATCGACGGCGATTATAATTTTTATCAGAAACCATGCTAAAAAAAAATTCTGGAAAGCCAAGGAGGTTCTTATTTCTTAAGACTTTTTTACGTTGCATTTATAGTCATGTTTTGTGGATAAAAATAAGTTGGCTCTACACTCAGCTTTAAAAAGTTGAGATATTTTAGTCCCTGTAGTCCGTAGACACTGGGAAATGCAAAGAACAAAGGGAAGAGCTTCAATTTGGCATCGTGTTTGGAGCCTCGGATGTTGGCTCCATCCGGCCACTCCTGAGATTTATTCATAGTGAATGAATGAGAAAAGTTGGAGTGGCCAGCCCGCCAGCAGCTGTTTCATTTTTCCTTCAAACATTCATCTGTCTCCCTGTATTTTCGGAATTATCGTCCGAACAACATTTCAGAAACTTTCCTCTCCACAACTCTTTATTTCCCTTTCTAGTATGATAGTCTCATTCTGAAATGACATGCATTTCATATCCTGAAACGGCCTTTTTTTGTGCGTTTCTCCAACGTCTCAGCCATAGGTCGTTCAATCAAAAGCCAGCCATTTTTTTACGTAATTATTTTGAAATTTCCGGTAGTTCCGCGGTTTTTCCGGATTTCCGTCGTTTTTCAATTAAAATAATGAACTTTTTCCTGTGCTGATACTATAAATTTTATTTGAATATCTAGTCAATCCTCTTTCTTTTGTGATTTTTCAAAAATCATTTTTGTTGTTTTAATAAAATTGTTGGAATCCTTTTTGTATATGAGAAGAAAAGAAATACTTCAAAATGACAGATATCACACACTCAAAAGATTGATAACAGTTTGTGAGTGTTAGTAAATAAAGGTTAGGCTCTTTTAAGTCATTTTCGGCAACCAAAGGCAAAAACGTGCAGCCCTTTCTGGCCAAATTTGGGCTTCGAAAATGAAGATGAAAGTTTACGGGGAAACGGGAAGTTTAAAAAGTCGCATGACACGGACTACGCTATTTTGTGTGTTATTAAGGAGTTAATTTCAGCTCTTTTTAAAATTCTAATTTTGATTTTTATGCGATTTCATCATAATCAGAAGTATCGGTTCTGTGACCATCCGTCTAAGGCCAGATTTCCCCCTTTTTCAATTTTTATTTTTTCCACGAAAGCAATGGCTGATCTTATATTTATATCATATTTATTTATCGTTTTAAATTAATGAGTATTTGCTCAATTCTTATCGTTCAACACTGAATAATACGCCCCTTTATCAAAGCGTTGTAGTTCTTCCTTTCACTCGCTTTCACCGTCACCCTTTACTGGCTGTTCATCCTTTTCTTCTCGCCCCTTTCTCCGGCGTACTTTCTATTCTATTCGACCGTGTTTTGGGGCATATTTTTCAAACGAGAACGATTCAACAAGGGGGAAAATCAAAGGGCTCTCCAACCTTTCGCATCCATTAATTTACCCTTTCTGTATCCCCCCATCCTTTTTGCACGTGTTCCGCCTTGCGTCTTCCTCGGACTGAAAAGAATCTGAAATGCGTTAATTTTTCAGGCTCAGTGTTGCCGAATTGCACAGAAGGACTTGCTATTTTTCATCCAAATTTACGTGAAATGCGAGAACTTTATCGTGAATTTTCCCAATACTTATGAATTATGAAAAGGAAAGGAAAATGGGAAAAAAAAACTTGATAAACTGGCCAAAACGAAAGGAAATTTGATTAAGTAACTAATTTATTGAACCAACGACCTCTAATGGTACCTACCTATGTCCGGACTAGTGTGGTCTCAATCCGACCTTTGAAAGACTTCAAGTATACTGAAGGGTATATGGTACTTAAGTAACGTAAATCGAAAAAAGCAATAGTTTTTGGTGGTTCTACACCACACGTGTTCAAAACTTTCAAAGCCGGTATTTTTTTTTCTCGAAGAAATTTTTGACTTAAACGTCAGGTGAAATGTATTTAGATCCGCATAATTAAAGCATCGTAGAAATTTCATAAATCCTCTGATTTTACCACAGAAATGAATTTTTTAAGTCACGCAAGCACGTGTGACGTGACTAGATTACCTAACGTGATTTACCCGACTACTTTTTTCTTAAGGTAGATTAACCGATTTTTAAAATAGTATCATAATGAATGTATTGCGACTTTCAAGTAACGGAGGCCCTATATCAGCCGGTTTAATTAAACAAATGTAAAAATGAATTGATGAAAAGCATTGATAAATGCACTTTATTGCACTGATAAATGCACCTTTTTATGATATTGCACTGCATTGACATATGCACTTATGCACTTGTCTATGCACCTAAAACTTTTTTTTTTTTTTAAAAAAATTAAAAAAATAAAATAAAATAAAAAATACCAAAAATTATGGAGTAAGCGTAAATGAACTAATAATCAGAAAATGAGGTCGCGGTTAAAAAATCAGGAAGTGAACGATTGATTTGTCCAACTGATCAACAAATTCAAGCTGCCTGACTATTACAATTTTTAGTTTGAAATTCGTCTGGTGGTTGCTCCCTACCGTATCCGTATTTTTATGTTGGGCGCGCGTAGCCGGCATAGCTGGAGCCGCCCGAGCGTGGATGCAGGGCATGCGAGAGCGGTGGGAAAGTGAAAGTGCGTGGCGGGTCGCAGGCGGCCGGGTCGAAGGCGCAGACAAGGAAGAGCGACAGTGAAGCGCGGCTCTCACATGCTAATGAGGGTTCCCCTATTTTTCAGTGCCGGCTGGGTATCAGGACGCCAGAGCCGCCAGGAGGTCGAGTCGGCCGAGCCGGTCGCCCGCGCTCTCGTCGGCTGCCGGTCGGGTGGTGCGGCGGGCGGGTGGGGGCTCAGCGCCGACCCCCCTCCCCCAGCCCCCACCGCGCTGCGTCGCATCACCGGTCGAGATGCGGCGCCATAAACTTGGGTCGCGTTCTCATTCGTCAATCTCCTGATGTATCCGTATTAATTTGTTGATTTGCAGGTCAATGGCATTGTATCGCTATAATGAGCCGCTTTTGATTGGCTCCTGCTCCTTGAGTTTCATGTAATTATTAGGACCCAAAAATGGCTGTCGTAAGCAGGTCAAATGTAGTTACGAAATGATGAATATTGTGGTTTTATTTGGACATTGCACCGGGAACCTTACTAAAATGAATTATTTCGACGTGTTAAGTGCTAACTTTATGGCTAATCGTGTGCTGTTTTCCTGAAAACCCGTTTTTGATATGGTAAGATTGCCATTAAGTGCGGTTGGTGATAACCATCAACAGTGCACTGGGGGGGAAAAAAAAAAAAAAAAAAAAAAAACACACATTGGACCTAGAGTCCAGACTCTTGAAAACATTGACAAGAAAAAATACTCTTGATTCAGTCGGATTTTTGCTTAAATCAAGAACCAAGCCTCTTAATTTGAGCGGATTTCCTTTTGATTTAAGAAAAAATCTGATTGAATCAAAAGTATTTTTTCTCGTCAATGTTTTCAAGAGTCTTAGATCCAATGTGTTTTTTTTTTCCCAGTGTGGGCTGTAACTCCCCTCCTTTTATCAAAAACCAAAACGAAACGCTGCCATTTTTGGGTCCTAAGGCCTCCATGAAAAAAGGATACGTCAAATTGTCATGTCCATCCTCTCTCCAATAACTTACTCTGCTCAAGTCCTTCTCGGACCGTCGTTTCTTTGGCCATCGCCGCACTGTCGCCAGGAAATTGGACAAAACGCCGTATACGAACAATTGGAAAATCGGCATCGTTCATGAATTACGTGGCGCTCTTTGGGGGATGGGCGTTGAGAGCGTTTTGCAATTTTTTATCACGTGTTAAAAGATAAACTTTAGCGTTTCGATGGAGGGAGGGGGTCGAAAAATCTTTAAGTTGGAGTTAAGTTGTAGGTATTATAAATGATCCCGTGCCAAACTGCCGATAAATCCGGATTT
This sequence comes from Bemisia tabaci, assembly GCF_918797505.1. NCBI lineage: Eukaryota > Metazoa > Arthropoda > Insecta > Hemiptera > Aleyrodidae > Bemisia > Bemisia tabaci. The sequence continues at coordinate 44,563,303 of NC_092795.1, forward strand.
TCTCGATAAATTACATACATTTCCCCCAAATTAGTCTAAATCGCAGTTTAATCCAAAGTGTCGGAAATGTTCAAAGAATAATATCAGCTTTCCTCTAAAATAAATGGTTCATCGAAGGGACTTTGGCAACATTTCAATGTCTACATGGCGCACTTCCTTAGCAGGGCAGTATGCCAAGTCTAGGAAGTATTTTTATTCCAATATCGATGGCAGTAGTCCTGATTGGATCTAATTTTTCAGAAGGCATTCACTCGATACATTTTTATATTTTTTCTTTTTTTTATGCATCTTTCTCCCCCCCCCCCTCGCCCTTTTTTCATAGATAATCTGCTCTTAAATTACGTCACGTCACGCACTTTTCTCATTCTTTAATCCTCCTTTTACCCGTAACGCAATCATGACCGAATTACGTGACGTCGGACAGAAATGTCCCTATTTTCGTCGTTTTTCCAACCAAGACTCAATCACCCCCTTGAATGATCACGAGATTGTGTATCCTTAAGGTTTACATCCCATCTAATGGTAAAGCGGCTATGTACCTATACAAGTATACAATGTTAAAAATGAAGATATTCCGTATCGAAGATGGATTGAGTCACGTTTAACTCACTCTCTATTCTTGCAACTCTAAATGACAATTTATAACTTTGATTGCCTCTGAATGACTTTGTAGTCGCACTCAGTTGGAGTTTTATTTGATTCTATTCACGATTCTATCGACTCAACTTCGCGCTTTAGCCGTTTAATGCTCACTGGTCTTACTAATAACTATTGTCTCTTTTCTGTTTCAGGTAAGAACAACTAAGATTTCCTGTCACGATTACTGTCAAAGTTCATCGAAATTGTGGTGAGTCCAATCAAAAGACCGTTTTTATTTATTATGTTTAAATAATGTTTTGTGAGATCACACAATTTTCACGAAAACACGAATTAAAGTACGATAGATTTTTGCGGTGAAAATTCTCGTATAGGACCTTTGAATTTTTAAGTCCCAAAATTAGGTACTAAGTTGCACCATCCGAAAAGTTTTCCAACGTTAGCATATGCCCTCTCAGAAATCTAATTGTTATGAGAACAAAAAATACACTAAAAACCTTGTGCTCAAATGACATTCGAGTTTTAAGATTATCATACAATTTTTGACAGGGCGAAACACTCAATTGTGATAAGAAAAAAATACGTTGTCTCCTACACAATAAGCTTACCCAATAAATTGCAGCATCGACTCGATTTTGAACATTTCCGATTGACTGCCAACATACACCACAACACGACCTCCAAAAATTTCAGCATAACAGTGAAAGTCGTCTTTGCGAAGAATGGTATAATCGAAGGTTGAGCAAATTTTGGTCACTACTGCCGTGCTCTCCCCAATAAAATCCTTCTTTTCTCATGTGTTGCATGTGTTTTGATTTGCTTGTAGCCGCGCTGGAAAAAAAAACACATTGGATCTAGAGTCTTGACTCTTGAAAACATTGACAAGAAAAAGGACTCTTGATTCAATCAGATTTAAGCTTAAATCAAAAGGAAATCCGCTCGTTCTTGATTTAAGCTTAAATCTGATTGAATCAAGAGTATTTTCTCTTGTCAATGTTTTTAAGAGTCTGGACTCTAGATCCAATGTGTGTGTGTTTTTTTTTTCCAGTGCGAGGTGTTGTGAAAAAGAACCAAACGTTTTTCAGTAGAAGGAGACACTTTATTTTTTTACTTTTCACGGTTCATCATTCCGCCATCATATCTCAGTTCGCTGCGTTTGATACTCGAAACGCCGACACCTTGGCAACGTCACTCACTTGTCTGCCTTGTTAATTGGGATCTGAAACCCCTTACGAACTTGAAAGGGGGTCAGCGGTCGGTGTGGAGTTGTGAACTCGATGACCCATGCCACGGCGCGGCCGGGGCAGGGCGAAAGCATCTGCTCGCACATTATTCTGCCGCTGGACCGGGGGACCTTTGTCAAGCGTGCGTCAAGCCTTCCCGGATATCCTATCCCCGCGACTCCCCCTTTCCCGGCTGGAAACTTTGGGAGCCGGCAACCCCTGTCCACGTCACGAGCTCGTTTACGAGTGCCGTGACGGTTAGGCCAACCGCGAGGCGGCACTGCATGGCGTTTCGTCCATAAATCATAGCGCTGCACCACCGAGTGTTACGGGTTGCGTTTCTCCCCGTTGAAATCTGCATCCCCGCCCCTCCGCCCGCGGGCGTCGGCACGGCGTCTACGTGATTCCGACCGCAATCTTCTTTCCGTTTAGCGCTGGCGGCGGCGGGGGGGGGGGGGGCGGATGGGCCCTTCGACCCCCCGGACCGTGCATAATTAATGGGGAGTTCGCGGGCGAGCCCTGTCAATTTTTATGCGCTCTGTGTCGGGGCGCGCAGCGCGGTGTTGTTCTCGTCCCCTCCCTTGCGTGGTGAACGTGAAAGGGGAGCTTTTTTTGGACGTGGTCAGAGTTGTTGCTCACTTCTTCGGGACGTCGACGGGGGCTTTGTACGGCCACTTGAAAAAAGCGTGTCGGGACAGGTACATCGAGTATGGGCGAGTTTTGTTTCGGTTCGTTTCTCGTTGCCAGATACCTTCATTGAAATTCCCTGAAGGGTTAGGTAAAAATCGAATGAGTCTACACGTGCTCCTAATGATTCTGTCAGTGTACATAACTTTTTGCGGCTCTTATGATCCCGGACACTCGCTCCTCACTGGTACAAAAAAAACCTCTTGGTTCAAGAGTGCAGTTTCTTGTCGCCGGATTTAAGAGTCTGGACTCTTGTTTCAAGCGGATTTTGAATTGAATCAATGCAAAATCCGCTTGAAACAAGAGTTCAAGACTCTTAAATCCGGCGACAAGAAACTGCACCACCGCGGCATTGGTCCAAGAGGTTTTTTTTACCAGTGCTGGCTGAATGAAGATTAATTTAAAAGTTTTTCTCAGTCTTTTTTGGCCAATGTAACAAGTCGTGGTATATCAATGAGTCGTATGGGAATCAAGGAGAATTAATGGGAGAAAAAAAAAAATACCAAGTGTAAGACATTATAAAATGTACATCGACAAACTCGTTCATTGAGTCTGGTCCTTAGGTCGGTATTTTAAGACAATCCTTAAAATCAACTGAGAGGCCCTCATGAGCAGCTAAAGTCCCTGAACGTGAGACGATCTCAAGGAGATTTCAAGCTGAGGAAGTTTCAAGGTGCGTCTTCAAATCCCGGCGCGGGGTTTCCCGAAACTTTTTATTTTTCTAATTCTATAAAAATTGAAACGAAAGGTCTAAGTTAAAAAATTTAAAGAGCAACGTTCGACAGTGTCAACTTCAATCGCGTATTCACGCTTGGAACAGTGTCAAGTCTTTCAAAATTCTGTACATGATATTCATCGATCCCGCCCGCCCCTCCATATCCTTACATCAATCTTATAAAGCCACCGAAAAGACTGCAAGGTCTTGTCATCTGTTTGGATAACATCGGAATCTAAATAATTTCCTCTCACCCGAAAAAAGTGAGAAAACAATAAAATGACCATTCTAAAGCTTTGAGCCCTATTCCTATGACCTTATGAGTATCATTTTGTTCAAAAGAAGGTACTATTTTCGTGATGCAGGAATAAGGTACAGAATGCCAAATTTATAACTTCTGGCAACGCTCTTCGAGAGCTTGCATGGATAAGTCGAACATGTCTACTCGAAACGACGAGAAACCTTTTCACCGACCGAATATTTCGCCGGAAGCAACAAATATGCCACTCAAGCATCCGCTAAGTTAATTTAAATTTCGCGCTGAAACCCCACAGATTGAGTTATACCCGGGATCAGTTTTTAATCATGTTAAAAACGAATGCGGCGACCGACCCCTCGTTTCTTCGAAGCCCGCCGCTTCGGCCCCGCCGTCCTCCGCGGAACCGATGAATATGGCCGCAAGGAGTAATTAGGTTAAGAGCCGTTTCATGCGTATCGCCGTTGTGGACTGCTCTCCAGGAGACGGCAATTTTATGATTAAAGGATCGTTATGCGTCTGCCTCGCGTGTTTTTGTGTGTTTGAGGAAATGTTTGCGGAAGCCGCGGTCGTCCTCCAAGTTGCAACATTGAACCGCTGCGCCGCAACGCCAACCTCGAGACATGCCTTGCACTTTATCTTTTCTGAGAAAAGGGTTTTGTATATAAAGGCCGTAGTTTACCAGAAAGGGGATTATCGGCTTTGTCGCAATGCATTCTGGGTATCAGTGACGTGCTGTGTAAATTTAAACCCTTTATCAGTCCTTAAATATCACTTTTGCTATCAATAGAGTGCACTCGAAAAGAAAACACATTGGATCTAGAGTCCAGAATCTTGAAAACATTGAAAAGGAAAAATACTCTTGATTCAATCGGATTCTTGCTTGAATCAAAACAAAATCCGCTTAAATTAAGAGGCTTGGTTCTTGATTTAAGCTAGATTCTGATTGAATCAAGAGTACTTTTTCTTGTCGATGTTTTTAAGAGTCTGGACTCTAGATCCAATGTGTTTTTTTTCCAGTGTGTGCTGCGTTAAAGGCGTGACGTGTTTTACGATCTATTGAGGGATCTACTATTTAAACGTATGGTAAAGGATCGATAAACAGGGTGTTCTCGACGAACGCCTCACAGTAATCGATCTTTTACCCTAGCTTCAAGTGGGGAAATATCGAAAGTCGATTATTCATGCCTCGCCACTACAGGGTACGACCGTTGGATTTTCAATTTTAAGTATCGTGGGGATTATTTTGAAAATATTTCAATTTCAGTCCCTAGATCAATCGCTAAGGGATGTTCATGTCAAACCTAGGTATCCAAATTTTAAAACCACGGTCAAAAGCACTGTTTATTTTTGGATCGCATTTTGCGAAGAGGGACCAATAGCATTTCCAATTTTGATAGGATTGTGCAATCTACATTATTTGCAATGAAATCTTTCAAATCATGCAGAAAATTAAATGTACAAACGTAATTTTCGTCTTGAATCTATAGTTTATTTGGAGTAAGGATAAAACTTCTTTATTACGTGATCAGGATATATTTGCAAGGTAAAGGCAGTTGCACAATCCTAGCGACACTGGAATGCCCTTGCTTCCTTTTTGCAAAATTCAATCTAATCAACCATTAATATCGAAATCGTTTAAAAATGCGGAGCCGGAAGCAGTACACTGGGAAAAAAAACACATTGGATCTAGAGTCACATACTCTTGATTCAATCAGATTTAAGCTTAAATAAAAAACCAAGCCTCTTAATTTGAGCGGATTTTCTTTTGATTTAAGCTTAAATCTGATTGAATCAAGAGTCCCTTTTCTTGTCAATGTTTTCAAGAGTCTGGACTCTAGATCCTATGTGTTTTGTTTTTCCGGTGTATCTTTCATTTTATTCAAAGGTATTGAAAGTCGAATTCTTGGATGGTAATCTCTTAATGATTGGCTGATAGACTGCTGGCTTTTCTGTTTTTCAAAAAATTGCTCATTATAGCTGAAGTTTACATTTGATCGCAGTAGTGGCTATACGCGGAATCAAAAGCTGTTAATGCTCCAGCACAGCAGTGATATATGTCACTTAACGTTATAGTCACGCTAAGTGCCGCCATAACTTTGACATACACATGCTCCTGTACACGGTAATCACTTACACTCTAAAGAGCTACCGGGACCGTCCCGGAACTTTCCCGTTCCTGGCACTTGACTTTCCGAGAAAACTTTGAACCCTACTTATGTCACACGTTCAATATCCACCTTTATATACATCGGCGGTATGATTATAATCAGCTCCTTTCACAAGACCTAACTGGAAAAGAAATTTGTCATCCTTTATGATGCACTTTGTCCGAATAGCTCCCCTCGAGAAGAAATGCAACTTCCATTTGAAAGGTTTTTACCTCGCATATACCTTGTTTAAGACAGCGATCTGACAATCTTGCGGTTACATGTTAAGACTGTTTGCTTTCTCTCCGCGGAAAATATTTGAACGGTAAATATCATAAAGGAGAACAGAAGACCCACCAAGGCAAAATCTTTTGAAACGGTAACGCATTTTCTTTCATACCAGGGATTCGTCTAGCGCCCCCCCCCCCTCCTTAATGCGATGTCAAATTTTCAAGAAAACTTGCAAATCTAGATTGAGACATGCAGTTAACCGGTGCAAGGGCGTAGCTATATACTTTGGATACAAAGTGTTTTAGCGTAAAGAACAATTCATCAACTAGTGCAAAGTTTGAATGTGGCTGATCGATTTTATCCCCATAAATATTTTCGTTAAACTATCTCTTTATCAGGCAACGTCCTCTTGAAAGCGGAAACTTTTTTGTTTGCTTTCTCCTCTTTTCTTCCCGTTCCCTTGGTTCTCTTATCTTCCGTCCTTTGTAAAAATTCCCCTCCCAGTTTTGAATAGCTCAAGTCGGGCTGGAGTCTTGTCTCGATAAATCAAATTCCCTCAGAACTTGGCTCTCTGATTATTTGGGTTTGCATGGTATCAGTCACTTACTCCGTGGACTCACTGAGACTGAGAGCTTCCGTAAAGAAATCCTAATCAATCAGGTTTGTTTGCGGAGAAGATAGTTGTCGATTTAGAACCCTATTGAGTTTTGGGCCGCAATATCTTTCTTGGAAATTGAAGAGATTCTAAGATAATTATAATGTGAGTTATTCTTGGGAGTCAATGGCTCATCCAATAATTAAAATTACTTCATTCGTATACTGTCTTTTGTAATTTTATTTTTTTTTTCTTTTTGAGGCAGAATTCAGTTTTTTGTAGATCAATCGAACAACAGAAGTATGCAAAATTCTTTCACGGACATATTTAAATAAAATTACAGCTAAAACTCTTGATTGTCATCGAAGAATCCTAATATAAGTATTTTCCGCAAGATATCACAGACCTACCCACGTGAAACCGGTAAAATGTTTTGTGAAAAAACTGATCTTTCATCCTAATTGATGACAATGAGGACGAATCCCTATTAAATGTCTACAACTTATACAATTTGAGGTGAATGGCGGAAAAATTCAATGAAACGATGATTTTCGGAGTAATCTCATATGTGTAGGTACATACATGATGAAGTACATTTTTGCTACTTCAATATTGATACACTTCTCACCAACCTTTGCCCTCATACTTTTCAAACAAGTTGAAGTATACCTAATATGTGAAAGCATTAAATCTCTCTTACAGACTAAAAAATGGTAGTGTACTAATTTGGAAATGTTTGAATAAAGAGTTTTTGCGATTCAAAAACGGAGTATAGAGCACAGCTGTTTTATTATACCCTTGTAATGGCTTTATTTACTTCATACACGAAGTTTTTTGTCGGAAATGGCAATTCATATGTTTAATTACTTATTGATAAAATATTAATTGAAGTTCATGAATATGATTCATTTTTCTGGCCAAATGTTTTAACATGATAGATGAGTGGACTGTACAACAATCTGTTAGGATGTGCAAGAGTTTCTTGATGCCGGCTAAGGTTCTGTCCAGTAACACTGTCGGCGCGGTCAGCACATAGTTGCGCAGCTCGTATAAAGGAGTGAGCTTAGCGAGGAGAAATGACGGAGTGGTTTGACGCTTGTGGATACTTTCAAAATAGATTAGAGCTACGTGCCGGACGAGCTCTTTTTAGAGTTGAATCGATGAGCTTTTTCAATCCGCGTATTCCTCTTTTGATCAAATTTACTTCTTGTCTCTGATCTTGCTGAACCTAAGGCACATGTGAATATACTTGTTTCTCTTGATTCTAAATAAAGAAAACTGAGTGTCTAGCATCAGGATTTTCCCGATTCTATCAGGATTTGAGGTCAATCAGGATTTAATCCCGATTTCATCTGGATTTGAGGAAAAATCGGTCGTATAATCAGGATTTGAGAAAAGTAGGCCGCTCGATGATTTTTTTATCAAGCTTTTTCGGTGAAGTTACGTACAGTTAATTTTTCCCCGCATAAAATCAGGATTTGATCAGGTTTTGGAAAAATTATGAAATCAAGATATAGCAATCAAAAATCAAGAAAAATCAGGATTTCAACAGGATTTTCCCCAATGAAAAAAAAAAACTAGACACCCTGGGAAAGCTTTTTTAGCTAAAATAAACAAATCTGACGCATTTCACTCCTGCTACACCAGTCGTTAATTATTACAACTATTATTCTTTAAAAAAAAAGTCAATTCCCTTAATTTTTGCTTCGAAAAAGGCTTTAGGAAAGACAGAGACATAGAAAAGAAGAAAGAAAAGAGGAAGGAGGGGAGAAGGGGGAGAAAGAGAGGGATCAAATATTAAGTGTTCCTTACAAATGGCAAGGAAAATAGGGGGAAGTTAGTATGTTAGTCGACGAACACGGCGCTAATGCGACTATTTAAGCTTAACGGATGTCCGTGTTGCATACGGCAGGAAATGAAGGCGCTTTGGTTTTTGTTTGATCTCGCACTCAATGCAGAGCGTGCTATCTGCGGTGCGATATCCCAGCGACCGACGAAATACTGTTGGGAAGAGGAGGAGATAGAATTGCACGGAAAAAAGAAATTTCGGCCCAGAATGTGCATTTTCGTCTTAGAATTTGTTTCATTAGGAGATTCGACCGAAAGGCATCATAGTCTGAAGGTTTTCCAAAACACCAAACTTAGTATGACTGATGAGTGTGTATTACAATCGAAAAACTGCATCAATTGATTTTCGAATTCTTTAGATGCTTTTAGCCAAAACTCGAAAATGAAACGTGCAACCTTCAGACTCTCAGGAATTCGAAAAAAAAAAAAAAAACTCAAGTCTTTCATAGACTCAATATTTGTGGCCATTAGTGGTGTACAAAAAAAGAGAGCACGGGGTCGTTGGGTGATATGGACTTCTCCAATTAATTGCGGTAGTACCCCAATGAATTCCTAGCCCAAATAATGCGTTACTACCCCAACTTCATCGCGACACTACTGCACTTAATTGAAAATGTCCACATCATCCAACAAATTGGGGTAGTACCACACGTTTAGGGGGTAACTCCTCACACTTTTTTTTTCGCGTAACCAGATTTCTGAAAAACTCATTTTCTAGAATGGGGAAGAAAAAAAAAGGAAATAAGAAGGAAACCCCGTCAGTTTCTTGCACTGGAAAAAAAAAACACATTGGATCTAAAGTCCAGACCCTCGAAAATATTGACAAGAAAAAATACTCTTGATTCAATCAGATTTAAGCTTAAATCAAAAGGAAATCCGCTCAAATTAAGAGGCTTGGTTCTTGGTTTAAGCTTAAATCTGATTGAATCAAGAGTATTTTTTTTGTCGGTGTTTTTAAGAGTCTGGACTCTAGATCCAATGTGGTTTTTTTTTTTTTTTTTTTTTTTTTTTTTTTTTTTTTTTCCCAGTGAATTTTACGACTTTGACGGTCATGAATTGAAGGAGCACGGAATGAAAAAGAAAATCACTGCAAAACGCATTGACTCGGCAACGCTCACAAGGTCAAGAATAAAAGGGAGACCCTGGATTGAGTGGCCGCCAATGCTTAGTCAACGCCTTTTCCTCGGACATGGGATTGGTGGACCAACTTCCGGACAGCGAGTCAAAACTTGCCCGCACCCCATTTCATCCCCGTCCGACTGCAGAGGAATGATTGAGTTATCTCCCAGACCTCGGCTCCCCCGGGGCCCTTCCCCCTTCATCGTTCCGTTTTATTCAAAAACGTCTAATCAGTCCAACTTCCCCGGAACCGCACTCAAAGGGACTCCGGGGTCCCTAATTTGTCGCGAGACGTAAACGCTAAATATCCCCGCAATATTGTAGCCATGTAGCCCGCGTTCGAACTTGATGGGGAGGGGAATGTGCGGCATCACAATGGATTGTTAGAGGGAGATTGGGCGCTCCTAACTTTCGATAAAACCTGGTGGACATCGCAATATTGAGTTGGGGATTGGCGGATTCCTTGTTTATTTTTACCGATGAATTGGAAGGGGGTGACGTTCCATTGAACGGCAAGGATAATGAAAACGACGAAGCATTTGAAGTCTCTATCTTTTCCAGGTAGAATGAAGTTATTAACTGATTGCACCCGGAAAAATTTTCCAGACAATATTTCCTTGATGAGAATTCTCGTTCTGTCAACCGGAAATCTCTTTGAAGCTATAGAATGTCTCTTCTAAATAACAGGAATAAGGAGCTTTTTCGTTGATTCAACGAGAATTCCCGTTTGGGGAAATTAATTGGAATTTCTATTGATTCCCGTACAAGGAATTTTAGCGCACTCTACAATACTTTACATACTAGCGCAGTGATTTTTTATTGGGTATGTTCTTGAAAATGTGCACTTTCAAAGAACTGACTATCATTTCCTCAGCTCTTAAGCTTTCTGCACAACGCAAAAGAAATTTGCTGTCTGTTACGCGGTAAAAAGTCAGCGTAACAGACAACACTTTTACAGCCAAGCGTTGTAACACATAACCCTGAATAGGGTTATGTGAAAAAAAATTCGAGTGATTATCATCACAACTAATAATATGACCGAAAAATGTGTTGTCTGTTACGGTGACAAAACTATTCCAGTTATCGTAAAACTACCCACGTGTTTGTCGAGGAAGGAGGGGAAAAAATGAAGAAAATAAGAAAGAGGAAGATGCACATTTGTAAAAAGAATTTTATTTTTTCAAGAAGTAGGTTCTAAGAGTTTCCAAGTTTTTCTCCATGCTCTGCGCCTAAAGGGCAAAGACACGCAGACGACGAACGTATATTTCGAACATTTAAAAGGATTGCACTGCGAAAGGAAGATGCTAAGTGAGCTAAGTGCTCCTCTCCCCTTTCTTCGGATTTTTTCCACGGATATTCAGAAATATAACACGCTTTTCCACGCTGAACTGCTCGGAATCCCAACGTGTTACGAGGCTTTTTCGCGGTTGTAAACGTCTCTCGACCCCGTCACCAATATCAAAGGGCCGCCTCGAGCGCCCACTAACACCAACACCCGCGAAAACCAACACTAACGAAAGCGCCCATCAATAAATGTGATAACTGTGTTCGTTGCTCGGAGTTTGTTGATCAACTTCGGGACTTAACCTCCCCCTCCGCCTGTCGTCCCGCGTCGCGAACTTTAAGTTTCCCCGGGACAAAAGCTTTACTGTTGTGCGTTCGGCGTCTTAGTGGTTGATAAGGGGCACCGAAAGCACTTGAACTTACCGAAACGAGCCTTTAATGCGCTAGATAGCACGTTTGTCATGGAAGCGTCGCACTTTAAATGAAGAGCTTTTTGGCGGCGGCGATCAAATTGAAAAAGACGCAAGTGGATGTGAATATATCTATGTATTTTGGCTTCTTATTGTTCGGAGTGTGACTTAGGGGCGTACCGCGAGTAGCGCGAACTCCCCGAACAGTGCTCTGATTCCCCGCAAAACGATAAAAAGCTTTTATCGACTCGTCATGGATCGTTCTACGACCGAATAGATGCCGAATACATCTGTATCTGGTCCCACCTGAAGTGGTGTTTGTAGCGGACGTTAGCGAATAAAATTTAGGAAAACAATCATCGTCATCGTAAAAAGCACTTCTTGCGGAGTTGTGTGGTAGAACATGCATCATAATGGACCACTAGACAAGGTACGAATTGTGGCATTCTGATGCATGTTTCTTATCTAAAATACCACGTAGAATACGACGCGCACAACGAAAATTACCGAAATCAACTCCTTCTAAAGATATTTAATGATTCTTGATGCGTGAATTCAAACAACCCGCTCATGAAAACTCAATGCTCTGCGTGATTCACATCGTGCGCTAAACGTTATCATGACAGTCTCTTCGATATAAAAATCTGGCAACCTCAATCTTGACGCTTTGGCTCAGCTGTAGCAAATTGCGCATAGTTTGAACAACACATGGTGGGAAATGAACATTACTCGATTGAGAAACCGTTGTAGTACGCGAGTCAAATCGCGTAGAGCTTTGAGTTTCTTGTCAGTGGGCAGTTCAAATTCCTCGTAACGAATGTGAAATAAAAACGTGAATATCTTCGTTTGGAGTTTTTTTCATTAGTTTTCGTTGCGCGAATCGTGCTCTACGTGAAATTTTGGTTCAGAAACATGCATTAGAATGCTTAAATTCGTACCTTGTCTAATGGTCCATTTCTGTGATATTTGCACATGCATTCGATCTTTAACTTTACGAACATTATCGATTGATCGAATGTCTGATTCGTCGGAACTTTTGAAATGAAAACGTTACCGAGCAACACCGTTCCTAACTTTCGTGTCATAGGACAACAACAACGCGCGCACGTTGAATCGCTGTTTGTTTATAAAGTGGTTCATTTTGATAAGGATCTCCACAGTTTCAGGAAAGTAGGAAAAAATAGGCGATGGCAGATAATAATCAGTAAAGTGTTCAGGAAAACAGTAGTTCGACATGAAGGGCAAATGATCTCTCGTCGTCTATCTACGCGTGTGGAAAGTGGCGTGTGCCCGCTACAGAAATATTAACGCGCCCCCACCACTCATCTAATGGACGTATTTCTGCCAAACGGAACTATGTGCATTATAACGTAAGCCCTGCTATGCATATATTCGTACGAGTCTCAGGACTCATGTCTCAATGCACATGGCTCCGTTTGGCAGAAATGCGTCTAAATGAAAAACGGATGTCACAATTTTTCCACTGTATCCAGCAAACGTTCACTGACTTGAACCATTAAATCTAGCTCTAAAATTATTAATCTTTGACTTCTCAATAAGTGTATTTGGTTTTCTTCTAAAAAGTTTGTAGGTGACGAATTTTAGTAAAACCTTTAATACGCTACTTTAAATCTGAGAAATGATTTTTCAAACACACCCATCATGGAGGTTCCTTACGCAGGTTCCTATTTTAAGGACGCATTTTTTCTGATGCGTCTGCGTTCAGAGGTTTTTCCTCTCCAAGAAATAAAAAGACTATGGTGATAGATACACGTTGCAAACTGCAAAGGCCTCCCAATTTGAATCGTTTTCCCTAGTCATTTATTTTTAAAATTGTTGGTTCCTATTAATATTGCCGTGCTAAGGAAGGACGCCATATTAGCCTTCAAACGTTGCCAATTTTTTGACAAATCGCGAATTTTAGAGGAAATTTGTAAATACTTGTGGATTAAGTTTTATCGTTGCATATAATAATACACACACTTGTTTTCCCTTCTTTTTTTTGGGTCCATTTTTGCACCAGTGTCCTTCAACCCCTTTTCTAACTTACGAGAGAACAAAAAATGGTCCTAATTTTGAGTGTTTATTTTTTCATTTTAAAATGTAGCTACCACCCTACTCATCCCTTCTATTCTGGTTATTATGTCCCAAGAGGGGATGAGTGGGGATTTATCGATGTTGTGGAGCACGGATGGCGGAAGGAACGACCACATTGTAGCAAGAGCGACTGTTTGAAAAGGTGGTTTCGGAGGTGTATAGCGTATAGCCTCCCTCTCTCGCCCCATACCCATCAGATTTTCCCCGGAGGCTTAAGTTCTAATTAGATTACACATAACCGCGATAGCGTCCCACCGTTCTTGCCTCCCCATTTTAAATCTTACTCCGTTTATTGGATCTTGATTTTCTTTTTGGGTTTCGTGAAATTCACTCTACCGAGCCAGAGCTCATTTTTCAGCCGAGTATCTAACGTAATTTCGCTCTTCGGATCTCATACTAAGAAAGCTTTGCGCTAAGTAAGGGAAAAAGCAAAACAACGGGACAAGGTAAGTCGGGGGGGGGGGGGTCAAACAGTTATGAAAACTTATATGGGAGCCAGGAGCCCAGTAAGAACTGCCCAGTTCTAGCCTATGAATTTCAATATGTGAGTACAATTGAGGCATTTTCCGGTAAAAGAGCGTATGAGACTTTCATTGCTGCTGAGATTGCGCAACGTATAGTTCTCTAGTTGTAAATAACTCATCCGACAGTTCTGCCATGAATGTTTTCCTGAATCTACTCCGAGTTTTTCCGAGTTGTATGGAAGGAAATCGACTGTGGATTAATTTCATTTGCTGTAAATGCTATTAGATTGCTCAATCTCAGTAGCATCGCAAGTCTTGTACGCCTTTTTACCGAAAAAGTCCTGAAAAAGTCCGAAAAAGTCCTGCGTTAGCAGTCATTATCGTTAAATGAGCTATACTTCCAGCCAATGATTAACATTCAGCTCATTATTTACTTAATATCATACATTGTAAAAGAAAGAGAAAGGAGAGGATGTTAAAATTTATGCATGTCATTGACAACAGATTATGCGCTTTGTTTTCAAAAACTTATCCTAGCTGCCCGCTCAATGAAAAATAAGGAGAAAAGTTATAACTAGATTTGCGTCATGCTCTTTTTGAAGGTGTTCAGCACTGTGCCTCACCATTTCAGAGGTCCATGTAAAGCATATAACGACTATAACGTTATGTTATGCAACTTTTGCCTCTCTTTGAAGGGTAATTTCTGGGAAAGATGTTCTCATATTCCTGAATATTTGATTCTCTTGCACCATGTGTGGCGTGAATGTAAATTGATAGATCCAGCGCCCGACATAGAGTTGAAAACATGCAAGTATAGTTTGGAGGGATGCGCGAAACATGAGCGAATGAGAAGCACGCGCACACAGTGGAACAAGCTAATAGAAGAGGTCGGACATGAAATTTTTGGCTAAAATTTCAAATTTTGATATTCATTTCGTCACAAATTCAATTTCAAGGAGTGTTTCTGAAAGAATATTTCACGAAAAAACTAATAGGAACAATCTTAAACTTTTTTGTTTCATATTTTCGAAAAGAAAATAAGCTTTCAAAGGCTCCAGATATTATCCGACCTCTCCCATTGTCTAGGTCCAGTGTGCGCCGCCGCGGTTACCGACGTGAAAAGTGAATAGAATGCATTACAAATCGATTCAAGAGCAAATGTTTCCCCGATGAACCCCAAGCAAATACTTGAAACTTAATAAAGCGCAAAACAGCGGGGAAAGATAAAAAATTGAATTTTCTCGGTTTGACAGGTATAACTTTGATGATGGGAGGATGCATGCAGGAAAACAAGTGCAGATTCTTTTGATGTCGAATGCCGCGGGGAGGAAAGAAAAGAGAAATTTCCGCTCGAATCGATTTAATAAGCTCGAACGGACCTGTCAAAGGTTGAAGTTTCCTCAAAGTTCCTCGGTGATAAACCGAAGCTTGTCATTGACTCCGCGTTTTTATATCCATCGCGGGGACGATGTCTCGGGATGGAAAATTTTAAATCGAGTTTCCTCGTGGCATAGACTTCTGAAGGGGAAAAAAATCTCCTTACGCTACATTTAATATTGAATTTATGTTTTTTTATTGAAGGTGTACATAGTTACAAGGGACATCTCTACTTTTTTGTTGGTTTTTTTTGTCTCTCCTTCGATTGAAAATCCCAATTTTGCAATACTGAGATTTGTGCTCTTTCAATTTAAATACAGTTTTTAAGCATGAACTTCTGGAGGAAAAAAAATCTCCTTACGCTACATTTTTCATTGAATTAATTTTTTTATTGAAGGTGCATTATAATTATAAGGGACATCTCCATAGTTCTGTTTGTGTTTTGTCTCTCCTTTCGATCGACAATCCTAAATTTGCAACCTGAAAGTGCTCTTTAAATTAAATACAGTTTTTACGCACTTTAAACGGCGCTCAGCTTCTTTGGGGGAACTTGAAAATGTGCCTACATAGAAATCAGCGGGCTGATTATTGAAATTGACAGACAAAGCTATAGACAAAGAAACCAAAAGGGATATGGAAGGATCATATTAGTGGAAGCCGGTGGTTGCAATGGACATATGAGGCAGGTAGTGGACTAACTAACTACAATCCATGAGAGACCTTGCAGTTAGGCCATCATTTACCCCCTTACTGTATAAGAACCACCCATTCCACCAATAGGATTGCTTTATGCTCCATATGTCCTCGTTGTCTATCGCTTTGTCTATCAATTTCAAAAATCAGCCTACAGCTGAGCGCTTCTCTACCCTGAAAAAAAAAGAATCACAATCTCAACTATACTTCTGGCTGATTTTGGCACCAGTTAAGACAGTATGAGTTACACCAGATAGAGGCATGGTTGATCCTAACCACACCTCCGGGTGACTCAACTCCACCTCTGGCTGGTGCAACCACTCTAAAAACTGGCGCCAAAATCAGCCAGGAGTACACTGAGAAAAAATTATGGTTATAATTACCATATTAGTAGTGTCCAATATGAACTCTTAATTAGCAGTCGCCATAGCCAATAATAGAGATATTTTTACCATTAAATGTTAATTTTACTACCGCACACTCGTAAAAGTACGATTGCTCCAGTAAAAATATCACTATTATTGGTTATGGCCACTACTAATTAAGAGTGCATATTGAACACCACTAATATGGTAATTATAACCATAGTTTTTTCTCAGTGTATGGTTGGAATCGTGATGATTTTTTCCCCGTGTAATACAAACGTTTTAGAGCTTTCCCACTTATTTCCTATTCATAAGATTCCGCAATCAAGGCAAAATTCCACGCACGCGCCGTCACGACTTCTCTTTTTGCGACCTGACTTGTACAACAATTTGCTTTTTGTCATGATGCATCTCAGGTCGGGAACCCAATTACGCTCCTGGGTTGCATGGGCGGAGCGGGAGCAGTGCGATACAGTGGCGTGGAGTGCTTTGCGATATATCGATTGATCTGCCATTTAAACCTATGGAAAAGGATCGATAAACAGGGTGCTCGCAGGGAACACCTTAATAATCGATTCTTTACCATAGCTACAAATGAGGAAATATCGATAATCGATCATTCACGCCACGCCACTGGTGCGAGAGGATGACGTGTAACGGATCGCGGGGTTTGCTTACAGCGAGCCCGGCTCTCAAATTTCGATTAAAGCATGAAAATTGGTAGGATGGGTCTGACTGGAGGGCGGGCGGGCGAGGGGAGGGAGAGGGCACGAGGTTGATTTAAATCATTAATCGAGTTGTGCGAGGATGTCAAATTAATTCGCTCCAATTAATACTTTAATCGATTCAGGCGCCCTCATCACTCTTGGCCCATTCGAACAATCGACCCGCAGTCCCCGCCCGACGGAATGCTGTAGGCTTGGAAAAAGGGTGCGACCTCCGCGCGTCGCCAAGATTTGTTTACACTATGTGACAATATGCCAGGAATTGATTGTTTTCAGGTCTAGAATACTGAAAAAACAGGTAAATGGTAGGGAGATAACTTCTCCCCCGCAAAAAAGTGGAATTTGCTTGATGTTAAGATGGTAAAAGGGAAGCAGAGGAAGTATATGGTGTGCGCAAAAGAGACGATTAAACTTTGGAACTAAATAATTAACAGGGAGCTTTCAATTGTGGACGTGCAGAAAAATTGATTGACATCAGCGTAAAGTTCAACAAACAGGCTCGGTTTTTCCTGTCCATGGGATGGGATGGTTAAGTGGCAGATCCGCTTCTTGCGTGCGATATTAAGTCAAGAAAAAACTTAAAAAGAATATAATTTTAATTAAAAAAATAAAACATTTAAAAATAATAATATACCACACCCTGTGCGCTCAGTATTATGCGAGTTTTATTGAAGGATTTGATTAAAGGCTCGTTAAAATAAGCAATAAATACGATTTTCCTGTAGTATGGAAAGTACAACATTCAACAGCTCAAAACTTTTTCGAAAGGCCAAAGCAGGAAAATCATCAAATATGAAAGGGGCCTTTTTGTTTAGCCCCCCAAGCATCGGACAAAGTTTCCCATTTTACTCTTTGCCTCGGAGTAGTGGGGCATAAAAACGACACGGTTTATCGGAATCACGAATCGCTGCACCGCTCCCCGGGAACGGTCGCCAATATTTCCCGCCAGTCCCCACATTTTCCCAACTTTTCCGCGGAAAAAATTATGATTTGTGCGACGACTTGAGAGTGTAATTACCGAGCACGCCGTTATGCACGTCCCGAGCCAGGCTACACTACCGTGCCATGGAAAAACGCCGTATGAGCATTCGAATGTTGCCAAATTGCCCCCTAGAAAAGATTCATTTTTGAATAAAGTTATGAATATTTTACCTTGAAATTTCCAGGCTATTTAGATCAAATTACGAACGATATTCCCTAAAAAATTTGAAGAAAAATACACATCAATTTTCGAGGAAATTCGTGATTTTTCGAAGAGAATTTGGCAGTGCCTGGTGGCTCATACTGCGTTCTTATTCCGCACGGCAGTATAGGCGACCACAAGCAGGTTGTGCGCCTCCACCGCACCGGTCCAGCGTTATGGCGCGATGAAAAATCGCTTTTCGAAGTCCGCCCCCTCCCACCGCACCCCGCCCTGCCGCCACCCCCATGCACGCATCCGCTCCCTCCCTGGACTTCGATTGACAACCTCGCCAAACGGCTCCGTTTCCGCAACGTATCAACGCCGCCCGGAAAATAAATCAGCTTTTTTTCCGTCCCTGTGCCCGGGAGCTCGTAAAATGTTACACGCTACGAAAGTGCTGTCTCTCGCTCGGGGCGAGATAATTGACCGATTATCGATATTTTTCCATTTGTAGCCGTGGTAAAGAATCGATTATTAAGGAATCCCCAGTTTATCGATCCTTTTCCATAGGTTTAAATGGCAGATCAGTCGATATATCGCAAAACACGCCACGCCACTGCTCGGGCTCCGTGCTTCTGGTCCGGAAACGGGATGTTCGTCTTTTTTTCGAGTTCGCTCGCGTCGGCGGGTATTTGGTGGGGGTTTTTGTAATTTATGAAATTAATAAATGAAACGTCCGTTTATGCTCGGACATCGGGCCGAGCGCGTAGGGATAAAAACACAACATGAACAAATTGGGCTTTTTACTAACCAAGGAATTTCAGAAATGCCACAGGAAAGGTCCGTTATCATAACGCGCTATCACCTAAAATGATGTGCGGTCGCTAACTCGAAACTGGAGGAACCTAGAATGTTTTCCCCGGACTAAAGAGCCTTTGAATCAGCGAGATTTTCAACTGAAGGGACCACTGGTACAGATAATGGCCAAACTCGAAAGCATAAGATATGCTGAAAATTAGACGAACAGAACCAAACACAACATGGAACCGGGGAGGGAAAGGACGCGCGTTGATGACGGCGCGGCGCAGAGATACAACTATTCGTGCTCGATGGATGTCCGTGTTGCAGCTGCAAAATTGAAGGCGCGATGGCGCGAAGCGTGAACTCGCAATGCCCCGCTCCGCTCTATGCTGTCAGTGAGGTGTCGCTCAGCTTAGGAAAAAATTTAAGAAAGGAGGCCCGAGTAAGTCTCTTCTATCTCATTTCATCTCATTTGAAACCTCGGTAAAACAGGTCTCATTTCATTTAAAATCCCGTGTAGCCACCCTTTCGCTGGGTGTCCCCTTCAGCTCCTCCCAGGAGGGCCCAAATCAAGCATCTTCTTTCCTTCATTCCATTTTTCCTTCTCTCTTTCATATAACTACCTGTGCCTTGTAAATATTGACTGAAACAGCCCTATCTAATCCGTTCATCAATATTTTTGCGCAGAAAAATCCGGGGACAATCCGAGTGGCAGAGATGAACCGCGGTCAAGCGAACCTGACGATGGACCTGCAGGTGGACGTGCCCCGCTCAGTCGTCATATCAAAACACGTAGTTCCTCTCTGCAACGAAGCTGCAGACTCCACCTACACTAGACTTCACGATATCAACACGTGGTCTTCATTACCAGGTAAGCGACAACCCCGTTTCATTTCACGTTGTCTCCGCCAAGTGGAACATAAGAAACCCTGTGAATAGCAGATCCTACCAGTTCTAACCGCTGAATTCTCGACAAATAGACGGAGTATGTTCCGCATGCTCGGGTAGTTTATTCAACCCTCGGAAAAGTTATCGAATCAGTTTGCGTAATAGTCAAACTAAGTCACGGTTGCCATATTTTTAAAAAATGTACACAGACGATTAACTCGGCAACGGAATTCACACGGTTCCGGGCTTTATTCGTCAACGCACGATCCAATTTTCTGCCCGTAAACTCCCAACACGGCAAAACTAACACCATCGCCTCGGAGTCGTAAATATGACACTTGGTTCGTGACTCGAAAACTTTATCACCGAAGATGTCGCCCGCCGCGAGACAAGTTTAAAGCCTTTAAGCAGCTCCGTTACGAGCCAGTATCTCGAGCGGTTCCTCCAGTATTTTTCTTGTAGAAGCGATGTAATAGTATAGTTAAAAAATAAAAATAAAAATTCTGGCTTTTTCAGACCATCGATTTCTGAAGCGGATAGGTTATCCAAAGTATAGCAAGAATTTTCATGCTTTAATACGTCGTTTCCCCGACAAAGATATACATAAGTCCGTTCAAGGTTTCAGGGTTGACTGAAACATTTCAGTTTTTTTAAGTTCATGGCTATACAATATGGATCACGTTAAGCAAAAAGGAACCAAGCCACGTCAGCTATTGCCAAATTTAACGGGCAATTTAATTTTTTTTTTACAAAAGAACGTTTCTGCGCATTTCTTTGAAAATTTTTAGGAGTCTCATTCGATCTACTTGGAAAATTTGCACAAAAATTCGCACACTCGTTTTCATGTGAAAAATGCAGTTGCCCAATTACTTTGCCAACAGCTGATCTAGCTTGGTTCCTCTCTGCTTAACGCGGTCCATAATGTCCAAAAGTATTCTGATTTTTTCGCGTAATCAAAAGAAAAATCTAAGGACTTTTCACGTTCCTTTGTCGAAGGAACGACAATTTTTCCATCGTTTTTTACCGACCGCATTTGTTGACATGTTTCACTGAAGTTACAGAATTTGATTCTGTAACTCTCTAACTTTTTCTTCCTTTTTATCCTCGAGGCGACAAATTCGCCTTATTGCGTATTTATTTATTCCGGGAGATAAATTAAATTTTGCAATGACGTGGTGTATGGTTTACAGACACTTTCTTGGAGGTGCTGTTAGACATTATAAGATTTGCATCGCAGGTGCGCTGAAGCTTCCATCTTCTTTGAGAATTTCAAGTTTAAAATGAATAATTTTTCGCCTTAGTCATCGCAATCCCGCTCTCGCACTCAATTTCATCTTTGTTTAGAAACTTGATTACAGACACGAATACGTATTTCCCCACCGTGGATAAAATCCACAAATCCATCAGTTTCCATCCGGTAGAATTTAACTGCAATTCGACGTTGCCCAATTTTCCTCCTCGCTTTGTATTTTTTCGTGGTGACTGTTGAGCATTTCTGACTTAAAAATGCACGTATATTTCATCTGATTACACGCTAAAATCAGCCGCATTTTAGACGGATATTGCATTCTCGTGAAAACTAAGTTGTTTAAGTCAATCGTTCAACCTTTGAGTGTAGTTAAATTCCTTTGTTTGGAAAACGACGATTCTTTAGTCATCGCAGTCTCAATAATTTGAGATTGATTTGAGTTCGAGAGCTGATTTTGGACGGAATCATCGGTGTCAATGTTTCCCACAAATTTTCATACCTACAAGAAATGTTAATATCGAAAAGCCCAAGAATTGGAGGAACTACATTTTTCTAATTTAATTACCACTGTTGCCCAAAGAATTACCAGTCCCAATGCTTACCTTTGTATCTAACTCGCTATCGCTTCAAAAACGGACTCGGTTCGGAAAGTCCATTACATTCACTCCAGTCATCTAATCGCTGCGGAGATGTGTGAAGTCACCGTCAAAATCCAGACTCAAAATAAGACGTCTATCAAGTTCAGGAGCAAGATGTAATATTCCCGCGGGACCCGTCTTTTTACTGTCTTATCAACTGCCAACAAAAAATATTACCTCCCAAGTCTGACCCTTCATCCAACTTCATTCTCTTCGCCCCGGTTACAAATTGGTCGGCCGGTGTATTGCCAAAAGAGGATAGAAGAAGGGGCGAACAACCAGCTACGCCCGAAGGATTCTGAATAGGCAATTTATGTGCAAGGGGTGCGTTGTGGTTGGCCGAGGCAAGGGTAGATTGGCAAACGTTGCCGCTTTAGACTGAATGTAACGCACTTGTATCGATTCATCTGGCGTCTTTTTGTGAATATGATTTCCATTTCCCTTGAATAATGAAGGAAATAAATGAATGGAAGTTTGGTCTTTTAACAGTAGAGGGTTTCGCGCAGTAGTGTCATCATTTTTCAAAGTGCACACGAGGCGAGATTACACAGGAACTAGGAGCTGTGCACAGAAAATGAAATCAAGATTTTTGGCGCCAGGGCGTTCTAAAAAATGGACGGTTCAGCTAAGCTCCCACCTACAGGTCCCAGGCACGAATTCGTGACGGGGCAGCAGGATTATCTGATGGCCTTAGATTTTCGTCACATTTTCTCTCTATTTTGTCTTTTGCCCCCTTTTCCCACTCTATTTCTCCTTTCAACCTCTACTAGCCAATTCAAACTGGAACTTGCTTGTATTTGCATAGAACCAAAACCTTGATATTTTTTAATTTTAGAGAATTTTATCCAAAACCGTGCAAAATCGTGGATTGGTGCAATAAGGCAGGAAAAGAGGTGACACGATTTGCTGGAGGAACTTCCGAATCAATGTGAGGCTTTCAAAATGACAATTTCACATTGATCGTTTTTCGTTTAAAAAATTTTTGATATCAAAATAATCGTTTTCAAGTGGTATTCAATATATTCCTAAATAAATTGTATCAATGATTCTACTTGACGAGAACCCTAACTCTATTAAGAAACTGGACGCAGAGTAAATTTGGCTCGCTGTAGCTTAGTCTTAACTTTATAGCGTTATTATTACTTATTGTTGCTTGTCTCCGACTCGTTTACAATTAATTCGTTGTTGCGAAAGTCCTTCTGGAGTGGAGCCAAAAATGATTAAAAATAAATGTCATCGAAAATGACGAAAGTGGAAAGGAATGAAGCGGGAGCATAAACACAATCCTAAGTGCTCGAATAAGAAGTTGCTAATATGTGGAGCTTGAAGTGACTTTGAAAGGGGGTGGGGGAAGGAAATGAAAAAGTCGCATTGAGGATAAGAACGCCGAAACTCATAACTGGAAGCACGGACTTTTCCGAAAGTGGAAAAAGGAAGCGGGTACGTTACCGGCACCCGCTAGTTCCCCCGATCCCCCCCCCCCCCCCCTTCTTTCGAATTGTCAACCAAAACGCGGAATCGTCGTAAGTCGGGAATAATTTCGTATGCGAGAAACTTTTTAATGAAAAAGTTTTTGTTTGTTCATTATCTACCCCTCTCTCTCACTCCGCCTCTCTCCCTCTCCCTCTCTCAGTCGCCTTCCTATTCCATCGGCGCTTTTATTTCGTAATCGCTCGCAAATATGCTTTCGGAACGCGGGCTGCGGCAGATTTACCGCGCGTGCAGCCGCTGCCGGAACGCTGGAGTAAAAATGAAAAATGGACGAATTAAAAAATGGTGGAAATTACATTCTAATTGTTTTTCCTCGCTTTTCCTCCCTCCCGAAGTTTTCGCCGAGAGAAAGTGACGAATTAAGAAACTTGTTTAAGGCGAATGTTTCGCGAAATTAAAAATGGTAATAGCGTCTCTTTCTCGAGTGTCATGCTGTGCGGTTGCAGTGTTTCGGAAAAAAGTACTTTGAAAGAAAAGCCGCGAATATCTCTCTGAAATAATGAGGTAGCCGCCTCGACGGACAGATTTTAACCATGCGGCACCCAAGCACCTTTGTAATCTTCGGAGCACGCCTATGGGCATTGAGACCACCTCGTGTATGTTAATACAACTGTTGTGACAGGAATATTTAAACAAGCAGAAAAATCCAACATGAATATGTTGGAAAAGCGTGCCGAATAACTACAATGTTGGACACATACCTACTATTTTCACGTCTTTGTTATTTGCATCAATTGGTACTTTTTGCTAAATTTGGGAGAGAATATTGATTCATGAACGTTGAATGTAAATTGATTTTAAAGATTCCGTCCAATTATCTTGATTTTAAGCTGATATGCGGCATTTCGCACGACCGTGATTTGGGCGAACTGCCGTGCATCGAAATCGCGTTGAGTTAATCTCTTTGGATTTCGAACTGTAACTTCTCTCCTATTCGGCCGATTTTTACAAATGAGGTCTCTTTTTATTTGTACTTTAACGGAAAGTAAGGAAAAACTCGCTAAATAGACGGAAAACAATTTTTATGGAAATTTGGTGGATCCTGGCGTCACGGTGAATGGTTAATCGGGCGTGGAAGATAATAGGTTCGACGAGGCGACCCTCTCCTCGCCGTCTTTTATTGCCTCGCTCGAAACCTGACACCCAAAGCTATATCGGGAGATAACTGCAGTGGTTTGAGTGGATTTCTGCAGGGGCCACGGTTAGTGCATGGTATAAAGAGTCACGAGGCTCATCACAGATTGCACTTACAGTGCAAGACGCTCATTGGCTAAGGAGTTTTGGCGGGAAAGAAGGTTCTAGAGTTGAGTCCTCCGAGCGTAAGAAAGCTCCTATGAGGTTTCTGTCAAATTGAATAATACGGTTTTGACAGAAAAATGTTCTCAAGGGTTTCCAATTAGCAGTTCATTAGATTTTTTGGTAAAAGACCATCAGGGCTTGACAGTGTAATGGTTCAAAGACAAGAAAACGGGTCCGAGGAAAAAAAGTAAAAATATTTGGACGGCCCGTTGAATAGCATTGGTTGATCGGTGTGCTGTACTATGGTACATCCGAGTGATTTCAAAAAGCGAGCCCTACTGGCACGCTTAATAATCGTATAACTGATATTCCACGTTAATTCAAATTGGATATTTTCGTCGATCATCGAGCGAAAAAATGAGTTGTTGCTCATCGAAGTGACTCAAAACTTGCGATAAGCACATCAAGAAAATCTGACACTTACTCCTAATGTAACACTCTGCCCGCAAAAATTGCGCACTTTTAAGGCTCCAGCTGCACAAATTATCTGAAGCGGAGACATAATTTGATTCTTATAAGTCACCCCAGTCTCAGAACTCTTGAAGCTAAAATGGCCGCTGTCGAAAAGTGACACAGTCCGTCTTAAAAAAACTGCAATACTGCCTCTTTATTGACTCAATTTGAAAATCAGGGAAGAATAAATGTGGGATATACATATGGCACTAGTTAGGTTTTAAAAAAGAAAAAAGAAACAAACTGACATTTTCAGTTAAAATCGTGATATTTTCAGTTACGTATAGGAATCTGTGGGGCCTTGGGTGACTCCACTGTTTCAAATTATTTGTTTGTCTGGCACAGTTTACTATTCGAAATGAGGAACTAAAATAAATTGCGCAAATTTCTATCATAGAATTTGAAGTTCATATGTAGTAAATTTAAGACTGTATTGGTTTGATCATTGTAATTCTGGTCGTTAGCTACTTTGCATAAGAGGCAACTCTCTCCTGTGCCGCGGTAGAAGTTTGTAACAGACCCATTATCGCCACGTATATTTGGTGTAAGTAGACGATTGTGCCATAGTTGTTCAATTTGTATTCCGTATTTTACAAAGCTGCTCGGAGCAACGAAAATAAAGCAAAGTTAAGTCACTGAGCCAGCTAGTGTTGGAAAAAAATGGATCCTATCAAGAAATTGTGTTCATCCACAACGACACGTACACGCAACAGTCTCCGTGTTCAAGTCACCCGCGATAATCATTTGAAAGAAAGAAAACTCTCTTGATGTAATGCACCGTGTTCCAGCATGCAGACAACCATGCTTCTCAAATTCCTTTTTTCTATTTATGTCCGGAGTTTTCCGGTTAATCTACGCTTAATGACCGTGAATTTTATTCGCTTCCGTATCGGGATTTTTATTTTTTTCCCCATGCACGTTTTTCCGATGGGCATGTAAGTAAACCTCTGTATACGTGAAAATGGGATTTTGCTGAATCGCCGCGTTCAGCGTTCGTGAAATATTGTCCGGAAAAAACGGGGAGTAGAAGGAACTTATTGAAGTCAAACGGAACGGAAGGAAAGCTACTCCGCCAGGGTTGTCGCACTTTCAGGGTAAAACTAAATAAAGTTAAGTAAAAATTGACCCACTTGTTACCCTTTTTAAAAAAGAAAAAGTCCGGATGGTGTCCTGTTTTTCGACTTGTAAAGCCTGTTAAAAATCTGAGTCATTAGTTACCGGAAAATCTCTCTAGAAAATGTTTCAATACGTACCTCTTTTCTCTTTTCTGTCTAAGGAGAATAAAAATTAAAACTATCATTGTACCCAGAATCTCTCGTTAATTGTCAAAATATCTCACTAATCTTAAAAGTCATAATTATAAGTATGAGCCAAAAACATTTTTAATCTAGAATATGAAAACATGTACTGTATATCGCCATTTAATTATCTAATTCCAAAAAATCAAGTGATAAGTTTCCATATCGTCGTTGAAAATTGGATCCACGGATTTTGCCCAAGCGATGCAACTGTAAAATCTCCGTGTTTTTCACAGCACTAGAAACCGCACTGCTTCCAAAAGTCACCGGCCTTCCATCAGTTGTAATAAAATCCTGTTGAGTTACCAAAGAAAGGATCACTTAGCATTTAATTATTACTTCCAAAGTTAACTCTAACTTTAAATGCACCAGTTACTCGACACATTCCCAGAGAGATCTACCACTCGGTTGCGGAAGGGTTAGTCGAATCTGAACGCAGGGATGCTTGAGCCCTTAAAAGTCTAAGATATGCGGGAAAACCTCCCGCTTTAACTTACTTGGTCACTCCCTCGAATTCCTCTGGCATCCACGCACCAAGTCCTGATTTGTGTACGTGTCCGAGAGAGGGAGAGTTAAATGGAGTGTCGTGAAGGCATGTGCCATACGCTGTTGTTCGATTGCTGGAAAAATCATTCACATTTTTGGATAAATTCCATTGACCAGATTTTTGTCGGTGAATTTGCAAGAGCGTAGCTCGTCATCTCGGAAGCTAATTTTTTTTTAAATTTTATTTTATTTTAGTTTTTCTATTTTTTCTTTCGGTTAATTTGAAAAACTTGCGTGAACTCGGCGTTTTGAAAATTTATTCTTGAACTTAAATACAATGGTGGGGGGAGGGGGGCTAAAATTTTGTCTGAAAATTAGTCGTCTTCTTAGGTTTAGATTTTCAAGCACAGTGTTTCAATCAACCACGCTTACAGGTACTCAAGCAACGAGTTTATCCAATTATTCAACGTATGAATCCTAAAGAACAAGAAATTATATTCATTAACTTTTTTTCATTTTTCAAATAAAAGGGGCTCTAATAAATATTTTTTGCTCTGCTGATGGTATGCCTAACGGTGATTCCAGCAGCCACCCAAAAACGTATTGACAACTCACCTTTTTTGTAATTTTTATCGTTCCTTAGTGATACTTCTGTTTATTTCGATGTAATTTTAATTCTGTAATTAAACCTTTTTGGAGGGCGAATCAATAAATAAATTTAAAAAAAAAAAATGCTGTATACTTCTCACAATTTTTCACCGAAGTGCTAACAAATATTTTTTCCTGCAAACTAGAGTGTCAGATGTCACAGAAATGCTGACGCACACGAAGCCTTACATTTTTGGCAAATGCCAAAATTTTAATGACTCACTATCAGTCGTTCTCTCGTTGTCTACTCAGAGGATTAGTTGCATTATTTTTAGACTTTATTGTATGATTTTAATTACAACAGTTTGTTCTTTTTAAGCCTAAATGCGAAGTCTCCGTTTTTCCTTTCAGCGTGGCAACATTGCGAGGCTGGAGGGCGATTGCTCACATACTCACGTGTCCCGTCCATTCATCACCGATCGCGCCACACTAAATTTTCCCAGATCCTTATCCGCGTCCCCTTATCCTCATCAAATCCCCCCCCCTTCCTTTTGCTGCCCTCCACCACTCTGTCCCTATTTTTCTGACCAAGATTTGTAAACAGCGTTGTCGCTGAGCTGTTGCAAAAATCCAACAGATATATTCAAATGTAGCATTCCTTCGGCAAGCAACTTTTATGATTTTCTTTTGACGGAAAAATTCACTTTTCCGAAGCCATGTCCATGATTTTTCCAGACACAGCAAAGTTTATTACAAAACATCTAAGTTGGCAGCATTTTCCAAACAGGAAAGATTTTTTTGAAATCTGGAAAATTTTGAATGAATGGGCACCCTTACAATTATCAGCAAATTCCGTGCACCTGTTCTTAATAGAGGAAAATTAATGGTGCGGTAGGCACTAGAATATCCAGAAAATTCCTTAGTAAATCTATTATAACCAATAGCAACTGGATTCCCGGCAGTTTTAATTAGAGGTAGAAGAGGTCTGGTTGATCACGATAAAATGGGAGTGAAGTAGGTAACACATTACTGTCTAATCATTATATGCGCTCCTCAGATAATCTAGTAGCTAGCAAAATTCCTGTAAGTCATAACCAAAGTCATTAGACATTTTGGATTAGTTTTCATAACGTTTTCGCTTTAAAGAAACCAACGCATTCATTCTTGTAGATCTGTACTAAGATCTACGAGGTGATTGACGAGAAAACTGCTGCTGTCTACTAGATTTTTTAGGAAAACGTATAGCTGCAGTATTATGAATTTTCTAACATTACTCTTTATCACCTTCTGTTTGTAAAGTAATTATATTTTTCCACGTATTTATAAGTAATTATATTTAATATTATTTATTATATTTAATTTTTTTATATTTTATCGGTCTCATTGATTGAAACCGCATTTAGAAAAATCTCATCAGTATGAAAAATGATGACAAAATAAGAAGAAAAGAAATTTAGAAAGCAGGGTCAAAATATCGAAATAATTCATTCAAGATCTTACGTATTTTGGATTGTTTTTATAAAGTTTTAATTCTAAACAAATCAATGCGATCATTGAAAGGGGGGGAAATTCATTCATTGTTGAAGAAATTCATACAGAGACACGAAGTTTTCTTACGTCAAAAGAAACCACTCTTGGAACCCCTCCTTCTCTTCCATGTATCAAGGAAATCATCTTAAGAACAGGCAAAAAATTATGGGCTATGGAGGTGGTGCGGAAGTTTTAGATCACCCCGTATAAAGAAGTTTACGCACCATTACTCTCAGCTCGTGTCGAATGTATATCGTTGCAAGGAGCGCTGCCAGACAATTCATTAGAAGGAGATCCCGAATTTTTTGCTAAGTTCCATCGTAAGTTCGAATGTTCTTTTCTCAGCGATGGAACTTTTTCACGCATTTGTGAAATCGTGAACGTGGAGAATGGGGGCAGTTTATGAAATACGTAATGCTAAAAATTTGATTTCATCGACGCGCTCCCTCACTCTTAAAAAGTACGCAGGAGTATACCAATCTCTAAAAAATACGCAACGCTTTCCTTGACCTTCCTCAACATCCAAGTAGAAAAATTACAAATGGATCTCAGTTTATTCCCCTCCGTGTCTTTTCGTTGTGAAACTGTTGAAAGGAGAAAACAAAGACCTAGTGAGTGGTCACAAAATTTTTAATCATAACATTGGAAGTAAAAAGGAAAGTATTCCAACAAGATAAAATTGAAAAAAAAAGAAAAAAAACTAACATTATATTCACCCTTCGATGTCGAAGACTTTTTTTTTTCAAATGTGAAGTCATACATTTTTCCTATCTCCGACTGTATTGTTTACGTAGCTGTCAAAGAACCACTACAAACAAGACAAAGGAACCAACACAGCATGGAAATAGAGTAAAGGAAAGGAGGCGCTTTGATGACGGCGCGGAGATACAACTATTCATGCTTGATGGATGTCCGGTTGCGTCTACAAAATTGAAGACGCGATGGCACGAGGCGTGAATTCTTCATGTTCCGCCAATGAGTTGTCGCTGCGATTTAGAAGAAAAGTTTTAAAAAAAACGAGACCTGAACACTCTCCTATCTTCGGCTGTGTCGACTCGATTTTTTTTCTCTTTTTCTTTTCACAATTTGATGCCCGATTCTTTTTTATAAGACGTCTTCGTAGACCTATATCTAAGGCGCGTGTGTACCGGCTCCAAAACTTCAATAGAAGAGATATTCGCGTCCATGTGACCCATCTTTGGTTTTCTGGAACAAATTCTCTCATAATCGTTTTTTTTCTCTTTATTATATTTGACAGCTGTTTTTCTTTTTTTTTCGATATATTTGTACACCTATATTTACATTTTTATTTAGAATCCGGGAGTCTCAAAGCAATCCTCAAAAAAAGATGAAAAATAAAAGTAAAAAATAAATAATAAAAAGTGCAGCATTGAGCGTTATGTAACTATTTCCTGGACCGCCTCCCCTCCCCCTTTCCCTTGAGCGTCACGTATAAAACTCAGGTGGAAATAAGTGGAACACGAACTTCATTATTTGTTTTCGATATTAGGAAGCACGTATTACAGACGCAGAGAACATCGTCACAGTAAAATTGTCCGCAAGGCAACTTATTCACCGTGCGATAAAACAAGAAATTGAACGCTGCTCCCCTCGCACCCCTCTTAATGTGATCAAAAGCACTCGGGGCATTTCAAATACGCACCATAGTGCCATCGCATCGCCCTTGCCTACACCTTAGAACAAAGCCTGGAATAACAACCTTGCAGCCCCTATCACGGAAAGCGCGAGGGGGCTCAATGTGACTAAATTCAAGCATTAACATCTTGGGCCCGTCCAGTGTTGCGAAATGTTCGTATTTTGTTAGAGTTTGCGTTATTATTTCGTCTCGATTATCAACATTTGAAAGACCATACAGTAAAAAGGAGAGCGAGATAGTAAAAATAGAGGTGGTGGTTGTTTTCGTTTTGTTTCCGCCTTGACGCACAATGGAAAAAGTGACTTAATTCAAGAAGAAATGCTCTCAAAATAAATGATTCCTGTACATTTTATGGAAATTTGATTAAATGTTCACTAAGAGTGAGGCTGATTCCCAGCTTTGTTTGTTTTCTTATAGTCGTAAGTTTTTCTTGGGAAACCTGTTTTCGAGACGAATCAAAAAATGGCACAAAGATCGTCGTCATCCCCCTCCATAAGTGGTCTAATTCTTAGTGACTAACAAAACTGAAGGCTCGTCAAAACATAATACCATATTCTGGTCAAAGTGCATTGTTTTTCAAATTTTCTGACCAAAAAATAACGGTTGATTCTTTCATTTATGTTCAGATCAGCAAGAATGATTAAGATTAAAGTAATTTTCGATTGAAATTTTAAAAACCAAAAAATGAACGAAAATTCAACCTACTTGCACTATACATAAAACTTGAGACGCGTTTCGATACCTTTAGCATCATCCTCAACAGCGCACCATGTCGTGCGGGCAATGCGTGAAGTATCCCTAAATGCCGATCGCTCTGTGTTTGGCGCAATGCGTGAAGTATTCATACAGTCTTGCAGGCGCTAATATGCGTTTCAGGCCCATCGTGTTCTGCGCCTGACGCCCCACGTCGCAAGTTTTATAGCGCCAAAGTGTTGAATTTTCGTCCATTTTTTTGGTTTTTTGGTTCCCTTTGAATATAGAGGAAAAAATGGCTCAATCAAGGCGAAAATTCCTTATATCACACAGGCTGCTCTATTCAAGCGATTTTAAACTCGATTCAAGAGGAAATATTCTTGACGGCAAATTCAAGTCACTTTTTTTTTCAAAGTAATTTGGTACAATATGGTGTCGATATTCTGCAAAATCAGAAATTCTACGTATGGAAATCTCCATTTGTTTCGGCGTTTTTCAAATTTTTAAAATATAATTTTAAATACTGTTTTTTCCAACACCAGATTTTATTTCCCTCCGTAAATCACAGAATTTCCGAGAAAACCGATGACAAAAATGTTTGTGCCCAATCACGTCATCGACCTCTTTCTAAGATTCCCGACATGGAAACACGTCCCTTTTTTCGATTGCCAACGTGGTAAATATTCTGTAAAATTTTTCTTAAAATAACATGCGTTACTATTCACTCGCAGAATTTAAATTTTTTGCGCGTCAGAAGGATCAATGAAAATGTTTTGTTCAATTTCCAATGAAAAACATTACGTGAGTAGAAATGTCGATGCATCGTCACTGAGATGTGTTTTTCGTTCCACCGTAGATTTCCGAATGAATCTACCGCTCCTCTTATTGGATTTATGAACGTGACGGAAAAGTGAAAATTCTGTTCGAAGTGTATCCAATAAAGACAAGCGAGTTCATCAAAAACTGAAGCTGTAAATGATGTTATTCGACACGGTACGGTGGTGCTGTGCGTTCACTTTTATTTACTTATCCCAAACGAGGAGCCATTGCCACGTTCGTCCATACCATTCCTCGAAATTTTTCCTCCAATTCATTTTTTCTCTCCCTCTTTCCATCCCCCACTAGTCAGCGGTGCAATCCACCCGTCTTTTCAGTACTCCTCTCTCAATGCGAAAGTTCGCAAGGATGATTTACCTTTTTAAATGGAGCTCGTCGTACAAAGAACGGATAGGAAATTGATACCGGAAAAAATAGTTGGAGCAGTGAGTTAGCGTAAACTCCCAAACTTTTCTCTCATTTTCCCACTCTAAACCACAGGATTTCCCTCATTTCTTCAGAATTTATTGCGGCTGAACAATGATCAAGAAATTAGGGACACAGCTTACCCTCGCTTTTTCCTCTTTGCGTTATCTCTCTGAACGCTCTATGTATCGGGTCAAATTAGATGACAAATGGAGTATGCGTCTGGCATATTGAGTGGGCACCATGTTGCCAACAACACCATTCAGTGAAGTCTTATAGTGAAAAGATTTCCGTCTGGCCATATTCTGCTGTTTTGTTCGAATGAGAAATTTTTCCGCGCAGTAGGCGCCACGTCTTTTTTGCTAAAATGACGTACCGATGAAGTGTAAGCGTTTATTAAGGTCCAAACAATTTGCTACAATATCCTCATATTGAAGAAAACCCCCAACTAATGGTCGGTAATAATCAGTATTCCTATAAGAAACCCAGACTTAATGGAAATGACTGAAAAAATGATGAGTCCTTTATTTTATGTGAGTTTTAGATGTTTAATATTTATATAGTTTATTGTGCTCGATACTGGATGGCTGGACAATCAGGGCTATGCTCTAGTCGTTAGTGGAAGAGGAAGAGAAGAGAAGAGAAGACTGAACAAATCGGGCGTTTAAAAATTTCCAATTATATTTCATAATTTTTTGTTGGGGTTTTTTAGAGAAAAATCAAAACAATATATATTCCTGAAATTTTCGGTGAATATTCTCAAAGGAGTGAGAAAAATTCACGACAGCACTCAAGGAAAACTCGCCATTCGTTGATTTTCTTTGAGAAAATAAAACATATGAGTGAAGATTTGCTAGGCGCAATCAGCACAGTCGTGTTGTGTCTATAACCATTAATGTGACACTCAGATGTCCAGGATGTTTCATCAATCATCAAAAATTCGATCATGGTTCTTGCTTCCAAATGCCGCAAATGAAATAAAAATGGGATTATCGGCAACACTACTCGGTTGAACTTTCGGATGACTCTAATTCGAGCCGTGTTTCCTATTTCCCTGTTGCCTGACATTCCATCGTCGCCGATGTTACCTTCGTAAGTATTCAAACCCCGTCTTCGGCCCGGAAATCTAATTTACTTCCCGAAATTCCAGCCGAGACTTGTTTACGAGGGACGGAAGGAAAGCATAAAAGAAAGTAACTAAGAGAAACCCCCGATAGGCTCTGCAAATGTTGACCGGGCCCTCTTAAGTTTCCACTTAACTTTCAATGGCACCGTGTGGTAGGAAAGCGAGAGCAGAAAAGCCGAGTCTAATTGGGAGGCCAGCACTGCTAAGCGAATGATGATAACAGTGGCGTGGCGTGCTTTGCGATACATCGATTGTTATGCCATTTAAACCTATGGGAAAGGATCGATGAACAGGGTGTTCGCAGCGAACACCTTAATAATCGATTCTTTACCATAGGTTTAAATGGCATAACAATCGATACATCGCAATTCACGCCACGCCACTGCATGATAACGCCAGATCCCTGCATTCTTCGATTTTTCTTGTGTGCAGGTCTCCATTCAGACTCGGAAAATTCTGGCTGCCTCGAAGGAAAAATATTCCGTCGTGCCTACGCGCTGTACATTCGCGATTCGGTCACGCACGAAGAGAAAAGTTGAACGGTGGGTGATCGGAGTTAAAGGCTCAACGGAATTGGGAATAATTTCACTCGATTCACGTGGGTTGGACGTGAGACTTTATTCGTTCCTCCCACGCAAGTACAAGTCCTCGTTTTCGAGCAGGTTGAGGATTCCGAGGGTTCTGGGTGCGAAGCTGTTGAATGTTAAAGTTTTGCTTGTTTCTGCCTTCGAAAGTTAGAAAAACAGTAATGGAGGCACAGTAAATATAAGTACAGACTCTTAAAATATTTAAATGAAACCATCACTTTGCCTCTTACGTAACTGTCAATGTGTATGGGGACCAATTTGCTTAAAACTTAAACTTATCAGAAAGTCAGAGCCAGTCAGGTAAAAGAGGCATATCTCGAAGATACGATGAACATATTTTATGGTTTTGTTTGTCTTGAAAAAAAAAGAGACGACAAGGACGAAAAATTGATCTGTCACCTTTTTGCTTGTCAAAAGTCACGGTGTTAACTTTGCCTGTACACGTTTTACTGAAAATGTCGACATTATTTTTGGAATGTATTTTATTAAGTAGAAAACTGACTGTAAAATTGCTTCGAACACTATTTACGCACCACTGCAATGTCATTATCACACATGAAGCATTTGTAGAAGCCGACCGTCGGAGCTCCCTATGTTCTCAGGCGAGTACTGGCACTCCCCGAATTCGTTTTCAACTTTCATGAAGAAATTTAACAACGCCTAAAATGTATCTCAAAGACGCAGAACTAATGCTATGAAATCATTTCCTCCACGTAACATACTAGCTTTTCTCAGTTAATGAGGGAGGCAGATCACCTTTGAACACGCCGTATTCGATGCCATCCTTTGAATGCGTTGTGACAGGTTTCGCTGTGTAAATTTACACCCTTTATCGTCCTTAAATATCACTTTTGCTATCAAGAGAGGGTGCCACGTGTTTGGCGGAAGCTTCATTCAGAGGTAGACGACTCCAAGAGTGCCGAGGAAAACACCGTAAAACTGAACTTTAACACTCTCCCTTTTCTCCGTCTCACACCTGTCTTAACGATAAACCCCCCCCCCCCCCTCCTTCCATCGCTCAATAGAGAGACACTAGGTTTTTGGTGACTAATAATAAGGTCCTCGTATTTAACATAGAATTCGCCTCCACAAATTTTCAAAAGAAACAAATTTACTCTCAGACGGGTGTCGCATTTCAGGCATCTTGGATTTTGTCGATACTATACGTCGGTGCGAGCGGTTTTCTCTTGAATGGTGTCGTTTATTGAACAAAGTCATTATACTTACAGTAGACTCTGGATTATCCGGATTAATTGGTGCCGGGCCCGATCCGGATAAAAAAAAATCCGGATAATAATAGTAAACACGAACACCACCAACCAACACCACAGTATGCTTATTATGTATACATCATGTACATACCAACATGAATTTAAAAGGTTAACGCCAAATTGAACGACTCAATGGTGATTGTGAATGGTAGCCGACAACGATAAATTACAATAAAACGATTAAAGCGCTCAATGCGTGAAGTATTCATACATTCTTGTAGCCGCTAATGTGCGTTTTAGGCTAACTAACCGACTGCACTGCGTTTGGCGTAATGCGAGAAGTATTCATGCAATCTAGTAGGCGATAATGCGTTCCACGCTGACCTCACTGTTTGGCGCAATGCGTGAAGTATTCCTTCAGCCTTGCAGGCGCCAATATGCCTTGCGACCGCTTCTCACTGCTTCTTTGGATCCGCTCACTTATCGGAATGCGTACGCATTTACATGGTTGCAAAATCGATCCGGATAATCCAGAGTCTACTGTAATGTGTTTGAAATCATATTTTGAGTTGAGTAAAGCGAAAAAGAAAAAAACAACGGACGCAATGGTCCGTGTTTCATACTTCAAATTTCGGATTTTGCCGGAATATCGACGCCATATTGTACCGGTAACAAATCCTTAAGACGCGACCGCATCTCCTTTTCTGTTCTCTATGCTCTCAGATGATAATTCTCTGTAAAATTATCTGGACTAGCTCATTAAAATTGATTTTCATTTATTTCGTATAGTTATTTTTTTATTTTTTTAAGTGCAGTTTTCAGTGTGATCATCGCATATTACGGAGAATCCAGAGGGTTGTGTTTCTGGAAACCGCGGCTTTCTGGAGTGAAATTTTGACAGTGGTTAAGAGAGGACGTAAATTTTTGTTCGACCGTAACGACGCTTTTATCTCTCGTGGAATGTCTTTCGGGCGGGTTCCCTGATCCTCGTTTCTAAAATGGTCGGCGAAAAAAAGGTGGGGCGGGAAGAAAAAGTTTCGATCCCACGCGAACCGTAAAAAGTGTTGTAATTTACTGCGCCGAAGATAACTCGGCTTGCGAAGTCATTACCCACGTGTACGCTCTAAGAGAATGATAAAAAAAGAGGAATAAACTATTCCTTTCCTTATGAATTGTTGATATTTGGTCTAAGTTTTGTGGTTCATAGTCTATCTTTTTTGAGACTCACATTATCGGCTATGATTATAAACTTGTTATACGCGGATAACAGTTCTAAGATATCACCAAGTTTGTTAAATAAAAAGGTTTCTAAGTCAACTAATAAGCTTCAATATTTTCTTGTCTTTCATCGGTCCTCTTCTTTTTTGTTTCTCCTTTTCGTCCTCCTTCTCCTCTCTCTTCTACCACTCCTTCTCCTTTCTATTCTTCCTCTCAGCCTTTTCAGCATCGTACGTCTTAAGCTTTATTATTTTCCTGTTTTTTATTATTGTATGTATTAAGCTTTAATGCCTCCTTGTTTTTTATTGGCCCTCTGCTTTTTTTGTTCCTCCTTTTCGTTCTCGTTCTCCCTTCTCCTATCCTTTCTCCTCTTTCTTCTCCTCTCCCTTCTCCTTTCTATCCTTCCTCTCAGTTTTTTTATCATCGTACGTATATGTGCGGTTTTACCTTTCGTTTAATTAATTTTTTTTTTCTCTATTTCCATGTTTCAGGTTAGTACCAATCGTTTTTCGTGGCGTTGAATATATCTCTTAAGATTTAAGAGGATCCATACTTTTTGCTCCAAGTGTAAGTTGTCGGCCAAAGTACCCTCCTTTTATTTTCAGTCTAAACATTTAATTCTGTTGATACGTAATACCAGGCGTCCGAATGAACCTCTAATAAATATAATAAACTTGCTGCTCCGATGAAAAAAAAAATCAGTAACGCCGCAGAAACTTCCGCCGGGAAGCTTTCTTTTAAAACGATTTTTATCAAGAGCAGGGAAGCTATTTTTCCGCTCTGCATGCGTTTCCCTAGAACATTGTTGTCATATTGTTGAATATTTCAGCAACTTTAATCCAGAATTAAATATGAGCATGCATTAAACTTCAGCGCGCGATCTTGCAACCTTTTTTGGAATGTACCGATTTGGAGATAAAAGGCGTTTTGTCATTTTATGCCTCTGGGTTTCGGAGCTCAGTAAGTACAAGGGGCTTTTGATAAGCGAGTAGGACTGAGCCTTTTGCACCATGAGGATTAACCTCTGGCAATCGGCCAATTCATTTCTACTCCTCTTTCATGAAGTAGAAGTTTTCAACGAGATTAACACAATAGAGGATTGAGATACGCATGCACGACAAGATATGAATGTTGTCAAAATCTCCAGTATTTTCCAAGTTTTCCAAAGATAAATTACTGTGTTTCGAAGTAATCATGGACCGTGAGAACTGTATTATAATTCAGTGGTGCACGCAGGAAAACGTCTATTGAAAGTGCCCATTTTTACCTTTTTATATTTATTTCTACTTCTTGTTCCATGAATAGTAATTCTAGTGGAATTTCAAAGAGAAAACATGTTACGTTCTTCTGTAACGCATGTCGTGGTTGTAGGCCAATTAAAGTGCAAACACGTATAACGTAACGTAAAGAAACGTATGCACGTATAATTGTATAATTGTGCCCCTCGGTTTTTGTCGCTGAAATGATACGGCGCGGCGTTTTATTCGTTTTAGACTTGATTCGCATATTTGTCCTTCCTTAATTCAATCGGCGGATTGTCAGAATCTTGAGAAGGAAATAATTTAAAGTGCCACTACAGAAAACTATGGTACCAATTTCACTAGATACGAATTAATCAAAATAAGAGTACGTTAACTCTCTCTCTCTCGAAACTTAGCCCAACACAAACTTCTGGTGGCAAAGAAGGAAGGAACCAGTGTTGAGATCAGAGCATGAAAAGTGTTGTATTCCGTGTGAGTTAAAAGAGATTAAGTGACTTCTCTAGGGTGAAAGAGTTGTGTGTAAGGTATATCAAGTTCCCTCAACCATGGGAGAAGAGTTGTAAGTAAGTTTTTAAGTTTGCTCTCCCAGAAAAGTACAGATACCTTGTACTAACTCTTCAAAATAAATTGAAAATAAAAAGTTCGTCGTTAAGAACTGAACTTTGCGGTGACTATATGAGCGCATCTGTGCAGGTTCATCGTATGTGCGTTGCACCAAAATTTCTGTTGAGTCAAGGCACATTTCACCGTTGTGACGATTAGAATAAGTTCCTTAATTTTGTAGATTTTTTCGTCGTAGTTTTAGCCAACCCTATATTTTGAAAGTAGAAAAATTTCTTTTAAAATATAATGAATGGAAAACCCTCTAAAAAGCAAGACCCTGTACAAGTGTACACTACACATTAATAAAGTAGTTCTACCGTAGCAGTAAAATAATTTCACAATATCAAATTCAATAATTAATTCAATAGGGTTTGATGAAAAATTTAGAAATCGTTGCAATGTTTCCGCTGTATTGTTGTTCCAAACATTGCGATCGTCCAATTGTCACACTGAAAAGAAGGGTTCAATAGTAAGGATTGCAAGTTCCATGTACTATATCGAAAGTACTGTTCGGTTTGTTGGATAGTTCGCTGCGTGTGACGTAAGTTCTTCTTTCAATTGGGTTTAATCGAAGAGTCCAATTCCTCTGAACTGAAGATTTCGAACAACGCTTGACATATGCAAAGGAACTTTTTTTTCAGTGTGGGCAACATTGACAACATTGCCAGCCAGTGCACAGGATCATTACTATCCGCTAACTCTGCCCAGTGCCCAGATATGTGTGGCAAATCTGTCATAGTGGTTGCTGTAGCAATATTACTGACATCGTTATTGCAATCCACTCTAGTAAATCACGCTAATTGATTATTCCTCTGACTTTTGATACCAGAATCCGGATGTTAATCTATTTATATCGTTTTACAGCGCCCAAGTACAAAGCAGGTCTATAAAACTGCAACCCTTAAAAAGACGGTTTCTTTAATTCCGCGAGCCTTTTAACATTAATAACGCCCGTGGCACGCACACACGTCTCCGGCGTTGCCAGGTCTCGTCCGACGTTCCAAAATCCGCACCCGCGGGTCTCCGGGCGGAAA
This sequence comes from Bemisia tabaci, assembly GCF_918797505.1. NCBI lineage: Eukaryota > Metazoa > Arthropoda > Insecta > Hemiptera > Aleyrodidae > Bemisia > Bemisia tabaci. The sequence continues at coordinate 44,602,616 of NC_092795.1, forward strand.
TTTGACTTCGCAGACGGACACGTTTTATTAATCCATGATAAATGAAACCGGGTTTACTCTTAATCCCTCTTTTTTACCCCTGCTCCCCCGCAGGTTACGAGTCCGGAATGAGAGATCCGCGCCAACACATGCGAACGAGAGGAAAAATTGAGCGGGTCCCACGTGTTACGGACAGGGGGTTCATAATCTTCAAATTAATTTCGCGCAGATAAACTCCCGGCCGGTCTAATTTATATAGCAGTACTTACAGGAGAGATTTTTAGAGAACCGGACCCTCTCCGGTGAAAAAAATTAGGGACGTGCCGGTAAAAAACCTTCTCCGGCGTTGTCGCCACTTGCGTTACCTGGTTGCTCCCTTTTTTTACACAGAAAAAAGGAGGAAGAAATAGCAGTGGTAGGCGTGAAAAATCGGTTATCGATGTTACCCTTTTTGAAACCATAGTGAAAAATCGATTAGGCGTTCGTTGCGAACACCATGGTAATCGATATTTTTCTATAGGTTAAAATGACAGATAAATCGATTCAATCACGGCACGGCGCTGTGAAAGAGCCTGTTTTCATTTCTGCAGAACATTTATTTTAGTTAAACCACGTGATGCTCCAGAAGTTTCGGAATTGCTCGTATTTTCACCAAAAACCTCCGAGAAGCTCCCAATTGCCTCAGTAGCATCTTTCAACCGAAAAATCGGTATATTTTTAAATTAAGTTGCGATTTCCTCATGATTTATTGACGACAAAATTGTTAGGATCATCAACATTTGAGCGATCATCCTCAATCTTGACGCAATTTTATCTCAATGTATCAAGATTTTTTATTTCTTAATATTGCGATAGATCTCCGTCGAAAAAATCGTGATTTTATTGCTTTATCCGATAATATTACAATAAATCTACGTTGATAAAATCGCCGTAAATTCTCCGATCAAAGGGCAACTTATCGCGATCACTGCTTCCCGGGAAGGGTCTGTAAATCACTTTTACATCCTCATTTCATGTCTGGAAAGCGCCTCTACTTTTTTTCAATACTTTGCGGACGTTTCATTCCATCACGGAATCAAATGGTAGTGGACTTCCTGTAAAATTTAATAAGTTTCGAGCAGTTTTTAAACAAGTTCCACAAAACGGCAGCACTGGATATGAGCAACCGCCATCCTTGAATTCAAATACCGTGGCCTATTTTTTTGCACTTGAGTGAACAAATTCTGCAAGTGACATTACACTCTCGAAATTTCCCATCTCTTTTCGCAGAGCTGGCGCCGTGGTTTTAGGAAAGTCGGTAAAATCTAATTTAACTCCAGGAGGTACGTTTTTTCATGAAAATTCTAAAGTGGTTCGTACTCCAAGCGTAACTCATCAGTTTTTTGTGCACTCTCGCAGACTGAATTCCTTGTATCTGTGAAGACAGAGGTGCTGCATCAATTTTCCACCGCATTGAGTCTAACCACAACGTATCGGCGGAGGAATCTCCCTTACCCAAATCACTGTTTGATGTAATTTACGATCCTTCTTCTTTTTTGGGAAGAGAGAAGGGATTCCGACTCAGGCATAGTTTATTGTAATGATATCTGCCCATCGGCTAATTGAACCGATTATTTTCCGAATCACGTAAGTTCCAAAATTGAGAATGCGAGAAAAACAAGAAAAACCGTTTTATTAGCTTTCTTGACAATCTTCGAATTCTATCAAATGTATGTTCTTTTTGAGGGCTATTTTGAAATCAGAAGTGATTGATTAAACCAGAGAAAACAAAGAAAAAAAGCCCCTACTAACCAAAATAGAGATTTGCGCTCACTTGATTTGGAAAATAATCGATTCAATTGAGGAATCAATACGGTGGCAAGATCTTGGAACTGATATAGCCTCTCGGTTTGATTTCAATCGGTTCAATAGGCGAAAAAAAATCTATATTGAAAGAACACTGGTTAAATTTAAAAAAATAAAGCTTGAAAATACCCAATTAATTGAATCATAAAATCAGATTCTTTAATTTTCCGAGTGCTCTCGGTTTATTTAAAATGAAAATATTTTTATTCAAAGTGATCGACTATCGTTTTGATGAAACAAAGAACTCATGCAAATAAAAAAGTGCAGTTAATTTGATTAAAGTAATTGATGATTTGGTTCATTTTTTCCCTTTTTATTTGAATGACTACTCATTCAATAATATTGAAGCGTATAATACAGATACATTATATACTCCGATTCTCTTGCTCTATTTGGCAGTCTTTTCATTCCATCCCTTTGCAGGGGTCGGGCTGAAAATTTGCATTGTTTGAAACAAACTTGGAACGGTTGGAAGAATCTAACGGATATCTTGAGCCAGTAAAATGTTTCTAATGTGTCACAGGCTCCCATCCCTCTTGCTTAAATGGAGAAATCTATCCATTTCTTCAAAAGCCCTTGGTTTTATGAGGGCGCAGCACCTGTTCTTATTTTAATGGAGTTCTCTTGCTCGATTCATTTCATATGCCAGTTGAAAGTCCTCTTCAGGCGCCTATTTTATGATTGCTTTGTCAGTAATTGAATTTGTAAACTGCACATGAGGCGGAGTAATTTATGTTTAAATTGACAGTACGACAGGCCACGCATTGTTTGGGCCGTGGGATGTTTAATTTGTTCTCGCGAGCTCGGAAAAGTCCGCAGAACTCACCAAGTCACCTCTCTTCAGTCTCCGCCCGACCAATTCATCATAAATAAATCAAGTGAGTAATGACGGTCATAAAACGAGAAAAACGTCGTAAACACTAGAAGTACTCCGGTACTGCGCGAAGGAACATTGGCACGTGCATGGGAGAGGGAGGCAGCGTAGCAGCTTTTCATGCAAAAAGGCTCTTTTTGACGTACGCTTGTATAGAATGAACGGTATTACTGCCTTGCAAAGGAGAAACACCGTATGAGCCTTCACATGTTGCCACATTTCCCCCGACGAAATATTCATTTTTCCGAGAATAATCGTGCCTATTGTTACTTGAAATGTTCAGATATTTTAGATTAAACTGTGAACGAAATTGCGTGAAAAATTAGAAGAAAAATATTCAGAATTTTCTCAGCACATCCGTATTTTATCCAAGGAAATATGACAACGTCCAAAGGCTCATACGACGTTTTTCCTTAGCATGGCAGAATAGGTGCCTAGAGAACCACTGGCTCCCAAATTTTAGTATTATATACGTTGTGAATTCAATTATTGAGAAGGTTCATATCAAGATAAATGACCTTTAAAAAAATACACACACGCAAATTCTCGCCTGTTCATTGAAGGGAGATAGAATTTAACCAGTTCAATCGTTCCGACATTTACCAGACACTCGTTCGTTGAAATACTTTTTCCTCCTTAACAGTAATATTAAACAAATCATTTCCTGAGACATAAAACATTAACCTTTTATTGCTGTTACTCAATTTTTGATACGTTCATGAAAATATTATCAAAACTTTTGCCCCTTTACTATGCACCACACTTCCCTCTCTTCCGTAACATTCCGCTTCGGTTTAGTGCCATTTTATTATAATACTGTTGATTTTAAACCATCTATTACGCTACTTGTGTCCAGAATGCTCAGGACGTAACCAATAACTACCAACCAGAGTCCGGTCTTCTTTTCTCCGATCGAATCCCATAAATTGTACGCTGTAGCTTGAACAATTGCAATTCCATTTTGCAGCGGCAATTTTGTGCCAATCGACAACAATGGTAAAATGAGTTTTTATTCGCCTACCCTTTGATCGACCGCCGCGTGTTGATGGACTTTTTGATAACCTGTTAACTCGCCCTTTCTCTCGAGTTTCCATTCGCGGAGTCGAAGGAGTTGGAGGTTGCCCTACCTTCCCGGCCTTTTTCGCTTTATGTCTTTCCTCTTTCAAGATGTTCCCGCTTATTTAATTCGTCGCTTGGCTGACAAAAGGGCGTAACTGCACACTGAAATGAGCCCGCCATAGCATTGAATTGTATGGAAGACAGGGTTCATTGCGGAGCGTAGTTACGCCCTTATGTCAGGTAGGCGACGAATTATTCATTTGCTCTAATTTCCGTGGTTCGACTCTTATTGCCGTGGATGTATTTTTGGTGTTTCAGTCTCTCACCATGGCAGTTCGAGCATGGTATCATTTGCTAAGTTTCCAAGTTGAGTTTCCTCTCCGTATATTTATTCAACAGAGTATGCGAGATATCTCTCCCCCCCCCCCCCCCCCCGCCCGGACTGTGAGACAATGACTAAATCTCCCGGGCAAAATAGTTCCGTGAAGACTTTTCTAATCGGGCCAAGATCTCAAATTTATTCGTATCGGAGAAATTTGACTGCCAATTATTCCGCTCTGTTGAAGTCGCTTCCTCCCCCTTTCTACTATTCCTGCAACACTAAATTGGACCCTGATTTTGAACGTGGATGTAAACTGAGAGATTTACTTGACTTACACTATCATTTTTGTGTTGTCGCGCCTGCTCACCTTATTTTAATTTCAAAGAATGGAATTCACAAAATGTGATCTATTTAATTTAATAGGCAAGTAACCCGTTGTGTGAAAACGATCTCATCCTCCTTGAATTCAAAGTTGCGTTTTTACCAGGGTGTCTGAAAGTCCGGAATTTCCAGAAAGTCCGGAAATTGTACTGATTTCATAAGGGTTGTACGGAAGCACTGAAAAAGTGCGGAAACTCTGCAAGAACGTCCCGAATTTTTCTCATTTTTTGTCATTTTTGTCGCAATTTGAAGGAGAAAATCAAATTGTTAAAAATTTTCGAATTTCGTCTAATTGGAGGTACTGAAAAAGTACTGAATTTTTCGTGTCGAGGAGGGAGTGAATTTCTTAGGAATGTACTAAAAAGGTACTGTAAAAGTACTGATTTTTAGCTAGCCTGTTTTAGTAGACACCCTGTTTACGTAACCCAGAGGCATTACATAAAGGAAAAAAGAATAAATGACGCAATTTAACATTTTTCGGTATGAAAGAACAAGGGTCGAATCGAAAATTTAACGGCTGATCGAGTGACGAGTCACCGATACATCGCATCGTATCCAAACAATAATATAAACATGTTCCAATGCCACCAATGGAAATAAATCCGTGTGTATCGGTTGTTTGTGACGTAGGACTAATAGCGTCGACGGCGGGTAAATCAAGGGTGAGCCGAGGACGTGAGATGGGTGGTTTACCAGGATCGGGCAGGCGCACAGTGGGTCGAGTCAATCAGAGAGGTTGGACAAAATTTGGAAACTTTTTAAGCTTATAACTCCGTTTATACACAATTTTAAGGTTCTCAAAGTGGCTCCATTGGTTTTCTAGTGAAATTTTCTCCCACAAGCACCCCTTGAAATTTAAATTGTGACGAAATAAACATCAAAATTTGCAGTTTTAGTCAACAATTTCATGTCCGTCGAATTTCAAAAATACCGTATTAAAGCTGAAAATGCAACCTTTCTAATGATATGATTGGTATTGTCCTAGCCTCATTATTTTTTACGAAAAATGAGGAATCATGTCCCCTTAATGAGCTCATTAAGCTTTTAAAAAATCGGCGAAAAACCGGAAAAAACCGGGAATAAGGAAGTTGGAAAAACCACACTGGAAAAAAAAGTCGCTCGGATCTAGAGTTCAGACTCTTGAAAACGATGACAAGAAAAAATACTCTTGATTCAATCGGATTTTTGCTCAAATCAAGAACCAATCCTCTTAATTTAAGCGGGTTTTCCTTTTGATCCAAGTAAAAATCCGATTGAATCAAGAGTAATTTTTCTTGTCATTGTTTTCAAGAGTCTGGACCCTAGATCCAAGCAACCTTTTTTCCAGTGCTGACACCCTGCCCGACCTCCCTGATTGACTGGATCCACTGTGAGGCGGCGGAGATCGGGACGAGACAATAAACACGTCAGGGAAGTGCAACTTCACTTGCACCGCTGGCAGGAAAATGAATTTAAGAGTCCGCCCGAACTTATTCTCTCTCTCAATTTGCGCTCCGTCGAGATTACTCCGGAGGTTAGATAAAGTTATTTGGCGCCGGTCCAGCGACAAGACACGGCTCTCCGCCCGGCCCCCGCCGCCGCCCCCCCCCCCCCCGCTCCCGGCGGCCCATTATTATTTTAAACCCTCGTTGCAGGGATCCGCCAGCTCGTAAAAAGAGCTAATCGCAGGCGCAACGACAAGAAAATTGGAAAAACCCGGTCCGTTCCTCGTTCTCCGTTCCTAATTGAAGGCCCAAATGAAATATTAAACGACCGACAATACCGAGACGCCGCGCGGCGAGCGGCGACGGCGGGTGCGTTCGATGGGCATGGGGATGGCATGAGGATGGGGATGACGTTGGGGATGGGGATGGTTCCCCATGTAACATGCCAAAAGTCTCTCCAGCAGAACGGACGCTTTCCCCTCCGTGGCAGCTTCCTGGCACTTGCCTCGGAGAGGCCAGTCCGTTGAGGTTCAACCCGAAGAGATAACTATTCGCACGCCACGGTAGTTAATATTGCCTAGCTGGGGATCTGAAGGCGATTTCTACTTCGGAGAGGCTATAGTCCGTTGAGTCCCCTCGTGCTCAAATCAATGGGTCGCTGATGGTGGTGCATACACTGGAAAAAAAAAAAAAAAAAAAAAAAAAAAAAAAAAAAAAAAAAAACACATTGGATCTAGAGTCCCGACTATTGAAAACATTGACAAGAAAAAGTACTCTTGATTCAATCGGATTTTTGCTGAATCAAAACGAAATCCGCTTAAATTAAGAGGCTTGATTCTTGATTTAAGCCAGATTCTGATTGATGCAAGAGTACTTTTTCATGTCAATGTTTTTAAGAGTCTGGACTCTAGATCCAATGTGTTTTTTTTCCCAGTGTATGTCACAGGCAAATAGTGAAATCAGGCATTTTGTCAAATACCTAGGCAGATAGCTAAATTTTGATTGTCCACAGAATTTTGTGTTTTTACGGCGGAGAGCTCACGAGTTGTCAATATTTGTGGAAAAATATCTCATCAAACCTATACAAACCCTTTTTGTCTCTTCCTTTCAAATTGATTCTCATATTTTTAAAAGTTGAAATTCTAAAAATGCTGTGTTCTCTGACAAGCTGAAAATTTCAGGATAAGTGTGTACCCAGGAGCTAAAAATCGTTTTAAAAACTATTTTGTGATGCAAATTTTTACTGAGAATTTTTTCTTACAGACTCAATTAATTACTTCGTCTAAAATTAGGAAAATAATCAGAATTTCAATCTTAGCTAGAATATTTGACTATTTGCCTAGGCATTTGACAAAATGCCTGATTTTACTATTTGCCTGCGACATGTGCACGAGATACTATCAACCGAGTAGACTATTTATCGGTTGAATCACTAAAGATCATGTGTTCAGCGAAGAAGTCACATTTATATTGAGAGTTAAAAAGAAAAAAGAGAAGAAATACAAATCCGTCGAATAAAAAAAGTTGAATTTTTAGTTTTTCGGGTGTCAAATTGGTCAGTTTTCGTAGAATTGCGCACATGCGTTTCACGCTGACTAGCAACCGCACTGCGTTTGACGCAATGCGTGAAGTATTCCTGCAGTCTTGTAAGCGCTAATGATTTCCGCGCCGACGAGCGACTGCACTGTCAGGCGCAATGCGTGAAGTATTCATGCACTCTTGTAGGCGCTAATATGCGTTCCGCGCCGACCAGCAACCGCACTATGTTCGGCGCAATGCTTGAGTATTCCTGCAGTCTTGAGGAAAACAACTTATTTTTATTAATCTAATATTTAAAGTAACTTCTGTAAAGAAAGGAAATTAATTAACAACGCCCATAAGCCAGAGAAACTGCAGAACATCATTCCATTCATTATCTTTTATTTATATTCCTGCGTTTCCCATTTTGTTTCCCCCCTAAAATAATTGCCTTAAAGTAATTACCGCGTTAAAATAAAGACACGATTCCTCGAGCGTCCAATTCCAGAGAAAAAGCGTTAGAAATACGTCCTTGTGGAACCAAGAATCCACGTATATCAGTTGCATGTAGTACGAAGCAAATAAAACCGCTCCTGCTCCAGTCGATCAACCTTTGATTTATGGCATTAGAATATCAACTTGTGTAATATAGGCGAATTCTGTCGGCAGCGAGGCAGCCTGGCTCTGCTCACGCTGCAGATGAGTGATGACTTACAAGACACGGATACGTGCTCGCGAATATCCGTCACAAAAAAGTAAATAAAAGTTGCAGACGTCAGTTCCGAAAAAATGACGAATGAATCCACGCAGGACGGAGCGTCGACTCAGGGCTGAGGGTTGCGCTCGGTTTCAGATTGGGCTCGAAAGTAAATTGTTTACTCGTTTTGCCTCACTCAAAAAGGATCGTTTTCCCCCAGGAAATTCGAACTTTGTTTTTAAAGGGAGGGGGATGTAATGGTGAATGCACTAAAATTAGTCCATATACACGGAGAAAAAAACTCGTGCGTGGGACCCGAAGTTTAGGTCGTATGGATCTCTGAAGTTTTCGGATTGAGCATCTGAACACTTTAGGTCTAGCTGCCGAGGTTCGGATCACACATCTGGAACTTCAGTTCTTACATCTGAGGTACTTCAGATATGAGAACCGAAGTTTTTCGGATGTGAGAACCGAAGTACTTCAGATAATGTAAGAACTGAAGTTGCAGATGTAATAACTGAAGTTTCAGATGTAATAACTGAAGTTTCAGATGTGTGAGCCAAACCTCAGCAGCTGGACCTTAAGTGTTCGGATGCTCAATCCGAAAACTTCAGAGATCCATATGACCTAAACTTTGGGTCCCTTGTACGAAGTTTTTTTCTCCGTGTAGAATGCTGCCAAAGTAAGAACGCCGCGCCGTATGGGCCATCAGGCGTTGCCAAATTTCCTTTGACAAATCACGAATTTCCATACAAATTTGTGAATTTTTCCAGTATCCCCATTGTTTTTTGCGTTAAATTCGCCGTGAATCGAACCAAAATCACCATAAAATTTGTGTTGATTTACACTTCCCTGCCTGTCTTGACCGAGAGTAACATTCACTGCCTATATTTACCAAAAGTAACACGAGAACACAATTATTTCAATAGGTATAGAAGTGAAATATCTTTATTTTTGAGCAGTGCTCCAGCGATTTTCGCTAATTACACATCCATAATAAACACAGCTACAGTCGATAAAGAGGTTAAAACTACCTGCAGACGCCTGATCGTTTTGCGTCCGATTTCACCTCGTGTAAACCTAATTTTTTTTTAAGTCGAGTATGTTAACATTTTTGGAAGGTTTATTGTTCCCGTTTGACGGTGTTTACCGGTACATTTGGTGCTCAATTGAATCAAAACATTTACAATGAATTTTCCTTTCCAACCCTTCCCCTCTCACTCTCATTTAGTAAGTGCAATCCATAACCTCTCGAAATAACCTTCCAGGTCACGAGGTCAGCTCGCAGTGATAATTGCGGTCTTCGCGTTTCCCGGAGGGAGCGCATGTCTCGCATCAGGTTGGTGCATTCGGAAAGCTGCATTCCCGAAATTGCCCGTGTTAAATATTCTATCACTTGCGAAACGGAGAAAAGGGTGCGCAGCTAAGAGAAAGGAACGGCAATTTCTGAGGATTATCTAATCTAGGACGACCGCTCTCTCAGCTAAATTAGATGACGCTGTAGCGACGCGCCTTAATGTCCCTCCGCAATGCGGTGACGCATTGTGGGAAAGTGTCGAGTTTCCTCGACGGGAAAACGAAAAATGACCCAGTATCATAAGGAAAGTCAGTTGTGATTATTATTTTTATGAGATCTCTCGTTCGTTGAATCTTTTCTTCCGCGGAAAAAATTGAAGGCCAAGTTGGAACACAGGAAAAAATTGCTTCAAAAAATCGTCTCCGACCTTAAAGAAAGTGTTAACCGGTTTTTAAACTCTGGTATTCTGCCGTGCTAAGGATGAAGGCCGTATGAACATTCGAGAGTTGCCAAATTTTCCCGAATAAAAGGTGTATTTAGGGGGCAAGTGATGGACATTTTCCCTTGAAATTTTCAGATATTTTAGATTAAATTGCAAGCAAAATTGTCAGAAAAATTGAAGGGAAAAGTCTAGCAACTTTTCCCAGTAAATTCGTGTTTTATCGAAGGAAATTTGGCAACGCCTGAAGATTCATACGGCGTTTTTCCTTAGCACGGGGTGGTATTGATTACCTAAATTTTTACAGATTCCCTCTTAATTCATCGTCTCCCGGACGAAAGAACTTAACTCCATTCCAAAATTGCAAAATTGACTCAAACAGTTCAATTTTTCACAAGAATGTACCTGTGATATGACTGTCCAAAATTTGTCTGATTTTTGCATGATATCAGAAGCAAAATCAGTGAAATTTTTAGTCAGAAAGGCATAAGATTCTCCTGGTAAAAGCGCAGTTTGCGAGCGGGATTTGGCAACATTGAAATTTAGCTACGTTCTTTCGTGGGGAAATGAAGAATCGCCTTGATAATTCGCGTGTTTCCCCACGAGTGGAAAATTTGAATCGACTGCTGCGGGTCGATCGTTGAATGGATATCGAATGACCTTATCGATAAAAAGCATTGCTAAGGTAGGGATTTATCGATTAGGATCATTCGCATAACGATTAAACACTCGACCCGCTAGTAAAACACGCTAATTCTGGGAGATTTTCAGTCGATTTTAGAACATCTAAAATCGTGTCAGCCATGAAATTTTGATGACGTATCACCTCTTACGATGTGTTAATACCCGAAGTGTCTCTTTGGTTCTTACTGACAATTGAACAGAGAGTGATGTGCAGTAAGTGACAGTAGGAGCTCGTTTCTCTGTCACTCTGACACAACTAAGAGGGTTTGCTACCAAGTCTAGTTCGGAGCGCTGAGCACTAGTATCGTATCGGAACGGTACTTAAATTAGGACAGCGCAAACTGCATTAAAGCGAGCACACGTGTAGAATGCAGACACCTGAACATTTGCACCAGGAACTATCCTTCAACCGACGCTATGTACGAACGATAGTATCCAAGGCAGAGTTGTCATATCTCATCCTCGGAAGCTTGTCCAGCTGAATCAAGTCTTGACTTTCGATTAAGCTGAAAGTAAGCCGGCAAGCGTTTTTCCCACGCTACTTTTTCAAAGTGTGCGCACAATATCATGTATCAAAATTCCAGGAATCAATATTCACCTATTGTTAACGAACGTTTAAAAATTAAAGAAACAATTTTTGCTAATTTTAAAATGTCGAAAACTTTATGTATAAGTACAAAAATACAAAAAATTCATGTTCTTATGTAAAAAGTGAGACATATGACGTAAAGCTAATTACTTTATACATTTAAAGCATTAGAATTCTCGCCGAAAGTTTGTGTCAATGTAACCGGTTCGATTTTTCAGATTTTCTGTTAAAAAGAATCAGTTTTGTCATGAAGTAATATTCTTTAATTCAATTCTATAAGCAAAGCTAGCTGAAAGAAAAAGAAGTGGGTTGTGGAACCCATTAGTGATACATTTTTTGTCTCAATTTGTTTTCTTTTTGGTCAAGAAATCACTAAATTGATCAAATTTAATTTAATGAACTTACTTTTTCCTCTCTTATTTTAATGCAGTCTTTTTGGTTTCAACGAGCTCTTGTTGATTGATAAATCCATAAATCCATTCATTTATTCGGTAGTAAGTTTACACCAATTTTTGGAACCGAAAAAATTTGTGTAATGACACCATCGTCGTAGAGTTGTTAATTGTTAACCATCCAATTAATTGATACTCCATAGAGGCCTGGATACACGCTCAAATTTCCATCAATTTCCGATCAAATGGTGACTGGTGCGCACCATCTACCATTTTTTGCGGGCCGCAAAAATTTGACCGCCATTTTTGTTATCATTTTGATCGGAAATGGACGGAAAGCGTATATCCAGGCCTTTTGATTTTCGATCGGGGAACCTTATATGATCTGAGCTCCATACATAGCGGCAAACCCGCCAAAATGCGTCCCCTCCACATTTCTCATCCGCTGTCCGCTCGCCTTGGCGTAACGAACTTGGCGAATTCCGGGAGTTTCTCGAGGAGAAGTTAGGTGGATGCATGGTCAAACACGACGCGTGAATGGAATCCCTCCCGTGACGAAACTTTTAAATAGTTCCGCGAGGGACGCTTTCGAGCACGTGACCGCTAAATCCCTGATTAAAAGAGAGGCAGGTGTAGTGCTCCTTTCATCCCTTTCGGGAGTGTATTGAGCTCGAGGACAACTTTAATCCTGGAGAGTCCCTGAGTTGCCATTTAACTTCATTTACGTGAAAATCCTGTTGTTTACATTCAATCCTTTAAAGGAGCTATTTGGTGTATTAAGTACATCAGATTTCCAGCTACTTCTTTATAATTCCAGAATATGTCAGGTGGTTTAAACATATTCAATAAACAGAAATTATAGAAGTATTACTGTTGCATCCATTGATCATATGAATGGTTCAGTTGCGCTAGTCACAGAATCGTGTTTTAATGATTGCTTCTCGTAGTTGAGCAAAAAACAATGAAATCTGTCACAACAGAAATTTTCTACGTTCAATATTAACCGAGAAATCGCGCTTTGAAAAATTCCCGTTATGACATCATCCATCGCGGTAGTGACACCCTTGGTTTCTTCCACCTTACTTTCATCAGTATAGGTGAGATGAACTTTTGCATTGGTCACCCAACTGGAAATAAAGTAAGGTAGAAGATACCAAGGGTGTTATTATCGCGGTGAATTACGTTATAACCCTATAAATTATACTTTTACATGAATTGTTTTGAATACTTGGATATTTCAGGAAACCATCTCAAGAAGTCGCAGCAATAAACTTCTTCGAAGACTCTAAACAACCAAATTGCAATGCAAGCTAGCATTCTTGAATCTTTTCAATCAGGCTTACTCAATTTTACATGTATGTCTGAACAGGCGAAATAAAAAGGTACTCTTTACATTGAGATTAGTAAATTAAAATAAAAGCATTTGATGAATTAAAATATAAAATGCTGTTCCAAAATGAATGGTTTTAGATGTCCGCCATGGAAATTAAAAAAAATATAGATTAACAAACCTGCAATAATGTAGAAATTTTCTTTTAATTAAAAACCGTGATTTTCCCTCATCTCTCAATCTCTCTCCCAAAGAGAAGACTGCCGATATTGGAGGAGAATCCCTCGTGAAGTTCCGTTGAAGCGTTATTTTAATCATGCATTCCCTAGCTCACAAAAAGAGCCCCACTAGAAAGGTACGTCGTAAGTATTTCCAACTGCCTGTTTACTTAAAGGACTTTCTCGTAAAGATGTTAGAGAAAGCGCTATTTCTAGTCTCGGAAACAGGCCCGTAACAATCACCGTGAACCGAATTTCACCGGGTTGAAGGCTTTTTAGGAGCCTGCTCTGGAGAACATTCACTGTCCTCGTCGTCGCCCACTTCAACTTCGTATTATGTTATACTGCACTTCTTTGAATTAATTGCGTTGCCGGTTTTTTCTGAAAAATTTTGCGAGTTGGAAATCCTAGATATTTAAAGGCAGAGATACTCAAGGAACCCAACATCCTTGACACAACGCACCAACAGTGTTATTCGATAAAGACGTTACTTTCGAGATCCAGAGTAACCTTAGTCTACGAACCGATGAAGTATTAGTTAAGAAAATTGAGTTTTGACAAACTTTCCTGGCACACTGTTAAATGGACGTATTTCTACCAAACAGAATTATGTGCGGGTGGGAAAGATGGGGTGTGCTCGTGGTACTGGATAAGGAACAATGTAAAAGTTGGCCTGATTCCTTTTGAAGAATTAGAAAAGCGGTATTTTAAATTCGAGCACCAACAAGCGCACCCCATATTTGCCACCTGCGCATAGTTCTGTTTGGTAGCAATGCGTCCAAATATCAGCAGGGCCGGATTTACTTACTTTCCGCCATGGGCCGCCTGTATTTTGCCCCCCCCCCCCTCTCATTCATTTTGAAACATCAATAAAAACATCAAGTGAACGTGCTGAAGGGGGAGGGGTGCATAAGACGCGTTTACTTGTGTTGGACACATTTTTTGCGAAAGCCCTGTCAACACTACTGGCAAAAGTTCACGGAACTTGGCGCGAAAGTTAAGTTCCGTAAACCTATCTCTGTGCGAACAAGGCCTTCCATTTGTATGAAATGAACGAAAAAATATATGAAAGAACAAACATAAATGTATAGTTTAATAATTTTAACTCCGCCGCCGCGCCACGCTGACTGCACTGTGTTTGGCGCAATGCGTGAAGTATTCTTACAGTCTTGTATGCGCTATGCGTTTCACGCCGACCGCTGCTGCACGGCGTGCACGCACTGTGTAAGACGCAATGCGTGAAGTATTCATGCAGTCTTGTAGGCGCTATGCGTTTCACGCCGCCCGCTGCTGACCGCAGCGACCGCACTGTTTGACGCAATGCGTGAAGTATTCATGCAGTCTTGTAGGCGCTAATATGTGTTACATGCCGACGCCGCCGCGCCGAAGGAGGGTTTCTCCTTTTCATCTCAAGTCCTCGTCATCATTGCTCTCTGCGCCGTGCCGTTCCAGGCCAAATTACGTGTTCGGTTTATCTCTTAGTCTTAACTCGACTAATTAAAGGTGCTGTCTATTGTATCACAGAAAGACGACAAAATTAGATTGATATACTCTCAGGAAATGAGAGATTTGGTCACCTTTTCTCGTTTGTAATTTTTTTCTGAATCCGATTTTTCTTTATAGCTACATTTAAAAAAATTGCAAAATTTGCCGCCCCCTAAATTTTCCGCCATGGGCCGCGGCCCATGTGGCCACCCCCTAAATCCGGCCCCGAATATCAGTGGTTATTATAAATGTTTCATTACGTTATGTAAAAAGAGGCATAGAGTGCACCGAAACAAGCCTTGTTTGTCATGTGCGTGTTTCGCTCACTTCTTTTCCACATTTCACGCTAGACGAATGATCATTGACAACATCAGGAAACATCAGCGTGTAACGTGTAACGTGTAAAACAAAAATTGCATTCGGTTCCTAAAAATACATGAGGATCTTGTCAAACCCTATTTCATTCAATTTTTTTTTTTTTTTTTTTTTTTTTTTTTTTTTTTTTTTTTTTTTTTTTTTTTTATAAATTTGACCGCGTTTAGCAGAAAGGAACCAAGCCACATCATCTATTGCCAAAATTAACTTGGCAATTTAATTTTTTAGATGAGAACGTTCGTGTGGATTCCTTCGAAGAATTTGGGGTTGGGGCCTTTCTCTCTAAACTTCCGTTTGTGCCCCCTTCGTGTACAGCACCTCATTAGGGTCGCATATACTGCCACGTCAACAGGAAGATCGTCTGAAACGCTTCCTGTCTTCCAAAATTTCAATCATTTCCGAAAAAATGAACAAATTTTACATTTGTGAAGTTTATTCGAGCCTTTCGACATTTCTTTTTCCGCCTTTGATCATAATGCTTTTTGCACCTTGTCCGATGGCTCGTGAACGGTGATAATCGCTTGCCGATCCTCGGCGTGCATTCCTGCGCGACGTCTGGCGACACGTACACACCATGGAAGAGTCGGGACTCGGAAGAGCGTTCAAGGACCCAGGGCGGACGGGAGTTCTGTAAATATTCCAGAAGTGGGATTGTTCTCGCGAATTCCGTCTCCTGCCGTCCACGACGGGGACAATAGATCCGGCCAGAGAACTTTAATCAAGCCTCGAGAGCCATGTGAGTGCGTCCCGTCCAGTGGACGTGGCGTGCTTTGCGATATATCGATTGTTATGCCAATTTAAACCCATGGTAAAGAATCGAGTATTAAGGCGTTCGACATGCGAACACCCTGCCTATCGAATCCTTTTTCCATAGTTTAAAATGGACTATCAATCGATTATCGCAATTATCGTCTACGCTCACTGTCCCGTCCGTGCGTCGTGTCGCCTCTCGCCGGATCGGATGCCTCAGGCAAACCAGGCGTCCTCGAGGACCCCTAGCTCTAAGGGCTCCAGGCCACGTGCTCCACTCATTTACTGTCAATTATTTACTTACTTCATTCAGTGTAAATTTACCTCGCCACTCGTGCTTCGCTTAGCCCCTTGGCAGTTTCTTACTCAACCCAGAGCTGAGAAAAGAAATACGAGTTCGTACAACCAGAGAAAACATTTGAAACTTGCTTCCTGAAATATTGAATGAAACTATTGTCAGGTAAATTGACTAGTTTTAGCAAGGTGTCTAAAAGTCCGGAAATAGTACTGATTTTTTAAGGGCGGACCGGAAGTTCTGAAAAAGTGCGGAAATTCCACAAGAAGGCCCGGAATGTTTTGTTGTATTTGTCGCAATTTGAGCGGGAAATTTGAATTTTTGAAATTTTTCGCATTTCGTCAATTGGAGGTACCGAAAAAGTACTGAGTTTTCCCGCTGAGGAACTACTGAATTTCTCGGGAATGTACTGGAAAAGCACTGTATAAGTATTGATTTTTGGCCAGCCTGTTTCAGCAGACACCCCCTGTTTAGAAAAAAAATAAACAGAATTTTGTTTAGGGAAATAATAAAATAACAACTTACTCTGGGGTAAGGCTGCACAATAAAACAAGAGGTAACCAAAAAACCCCGGAACGTTTCGGTAAAAGCGCATATATAAGTAATCGCATGCGTAATGGCACTGAGGGCCTGATACATCCGCCAAAGACAATGTATTAAAGTTTCGCTCAGTTTAGAACTTGGTCTTTTCACTCGGACTAGCTTCATACACACAAGGAACCCTTCATTTTGTGGTTCACGAAGCAAATGCATACGTACAATGCGAAGTTTTGAAACTACCGCCCGATATTTTGTGTGGGTGCGCTTCCGTGACGGTGAACTGCGGCTGAAATGATTCTGAACGGGCGAACGCTGTCTAAAAGGG
This sequence comes from Bemisia tabaci, assembly GCF_918797505.1. Classification (NCBI taxonomy): domain Eukaryota; kingdom Metazoa; phylum Arthropoda; class Insecta; order Hemiptera; family Aleyrodidae; genus Bemisia; species Bemisia tabaci. The sequence continues at coordinate 44,619,434 of NC_092795.1, forward strand.
CGAGATTACGGATGAAATTTATGCGGCGCCGCCAAATTAGCTGAGAAGTACTTGAAAAACCCAATTTTAATTGAATTTCAAAGAATGATTTGGCCTCACGTATACACGATTCTATACTTCATCGCCGCCATTGAAGTTCGCGATTGATTTGAGTGACTCTGCGAACATCAAGCAAACGCCGAGGGACGAAAACGAGTGAGTGTGAGATTATTGGGTGTCAGGGATTTAATGCTCTATTATTTCATTCCTATTTTTGTCGCTGTTTCGCCGCCTCCCCCCCTTCACGGTGTACTCCGGGCGGTATCAAATTAAAATCAGTTCGCTTTTTCTCCCTTCCTATTTTAAGGGGATTTTGCGACCCGGGCAAATCCGCCGAAAGCTCTACAAATCGAACGGCCGCTTTGATGGTTGCGCCTGCCGCGTAAAAAAAGAGAGAAAAAAATGTGATTTGTTAGACCGGAGGGTCGGTTCGAATTAGCATATTCGTCACAAGCTTTACCCGATTTGTTTTAGCTTTTGTTCCCGATACATGCCGTTGTGTAATGCCTTAAAAATGAGGTCAAATCGTAACTTGAAAAGTTTAAATGTTCTTTTTTATACTTCACAAATGCTTCCTCAATATCAGTTTTGGTGTATTCGCTCAGTATTTCGGCAAAAAGAACTCAAATTGATTACGATAATGTCGCAAAAAAATAAAGATTATTTGCCTTGCACAATGTGGCGTCATTTCATCCAAACCCAAAGGGGCAATTGACTTTTTTTTTTTGCTTGTGAAAATATAACAGGGTACCTAATTTAACAGGAATAGAATGATGAGGACATATAACGTTTATTTTTTAAAAAAATGTAGCTTGCCTCTTCCCCGTCATTCACTCACGTTTTTTTATTCTTTGCCAATTGTCCTCTTTTTCTAGAACTTTTGAAACACGGGGGGGGGGGCGCGGATAACTGCTCCCCTGGCCACTGGCAATTCACGTCTGATGTTTCTGTCGCTTACAGTGGCGTAGCCACGGCGAGCTTTGCGATGTATCGATTGATCTGCCATGTAAATCTACGGAAAAGGATCGATAGACAGGGTTTCACAACAACCACCTTAATAATCGATTCTTTACCAAGCTTCGAATAGAAAGTTATCGATAATCGGTCATTCACGACTCGCCCTCGAGCATCACTATTCATTCGGACCGATGTAATTTATTCCCGCTTTATTACCATTGTATTTTCCTTAAAATTTGTCAACGGTTTTTCAGAGGGTGTACCGCACGGTCATCCACAACAGGAGCTGAACTAAATTTTCCAATGAGAAATCTTTTTTGGCTCTTCCATCAGAGCATCTATCTGCGGGCTAATTGTTGAAATTGATAGACAAAGCTAAAGACAAAGAAGACATAGAGAGTATTGAGCGATCCTATCGGTTGAAATGGCTGCTTCTTGTAGACTAAGGGGGAAAATTATGGACTAGTCTCTCACGGGTTGCCGTTAGTTAGTCTATTACCTACCTCCTTCGTCCATTGCAACCACCAGCTTCCACCAAAAGGATCCCTCCATTTCCCTTTTGTCTTCTTTGTATATCGTTTTGTCTACCAATTTCAACAATCAGCCCGCTGCAAAGAAAAATTAATGACTCCTACGTTTTTCTCATTATCTGCCAAAATGCTTTTTCACGAGATGATCATTGACGATTTTGCAATTGAACTATAAATTCTCTCTCTAGAAAACACTATGTGCATGGAAACTAATGCATACTGTTTTTAACGGCGAATTTTGTGCCAATTGCAAATGTAGTCCAGTTCCGTTATATGTATTCTTATTCTTGTTTGTGAATTTTTACGAGAATAATGAAAATCGAAGGTAATTAGATAGTCCATAGTGATCATCATTTTGTCAGGGTTAATATTGTAAGTTTATCACAAAGTTGCGGCCATATTGGCTTTTAGGGCAGGTTCGCTGCAAGGCATAACGGTCCTCCGTGGATCTAGCGTAAGATTCACCAACAAATTCATCGTTCCGAGCGGAAGCTTTTTAGCATGCACGGCACCAACGGCCGTAAGCGAGAGCTCATCGGGAGCACATTCGCACCGAGGTAGATTACGGTTTGGGTTCTACTCCACTGCCCTTTAATTTCAATTACTCTCCGAGTCCCACCCCCTAAAATTTCACGGCGGGCGAAAATCCCCCCCCCGTCCCTCGCTTCCCGTCCCCACTTTTGCTCCCTCCACCGTAGGCGATCAGGGCTCCTCTAATCTCGACGAAACGTGGAACAATCCAATTTGTCTAACGAGTCGTTTCTCACTCCTAGCTGCGCGGGAAGGGTCCTGATGGATATTCGACATTTTCGGAGGGCAGATAGTGGTACCTAAGCGGAAAGGGAAAGATCGACAGCCATTTCAAAACAATTTCCTCGAGATGTCAAGTTATTTTGACTTACAGCGTCGTTTTTGTCGACAAAATTTGCTGTTTTTAAATCAGAGAAACGTTGGTTTGCTATCGTTCTTTGACTCAAACTGAATGATTGCAAAACGACGCTTTTTTTATTTTAAGAAACTGATGTTAAGTTGAATTCGCAAGAATTTAACTTGAAAAAACCTTTGTCGAAAAAGAACAACGCTTTAAGTAAAATACTGCCCCAATAAAAATGTGTTTTAGTTAGAGCAAGAGATGCCTTTTATTTTTTTTTTTTTTGGAGGGGGGAGGGGGGAGACGAGGTGTGGGTATAGACAAGCGAAGCCTTTCCGGAAGCAGCGGAAACACCTGTATCAAAATCCTTAAGATCCGCGAGAATTGATCAGATCTACCATAGTGTACCATAGTGTATTATTAATGTGGTTCTTCGGAAAAAGCAGTTGATGGCACCATCACATAATACATTTGTAATTCATAATTTCAATCTTAAGTTGCGAGCACCCCGTCAACTATCGAGGCACTTTGCAATTCTGCAACCGAGCAATTTTTTCGGCTGTACGTATAATTAACGCCCCGACGGGGGTTTCTGTTGCAGGTGCATCTCTGATCAACCTCATGAGCGCGGTGAAGCACTTGCCGAACTCGAACAACATCGACCTGTCGTCGAGCAAGCATAAAACGCACACGAGGTGCATGAACACGATGGAGCTGTGGGCGCCGTGCACCTGCCAGCTGGAGCTCTGCATAGGTTGGTACCCGTGCGGGCTCAAGTACTGCAAATCCGCCAGCAGCAAGCTCGTCGACAGCAGCTACCGCTGCGGCATCAAGACCTGCAAGAAGTGCTACATGTTCCGCTACCACGTCAAACAGAAACAATTTTGCCTCTGGGACGAAGTGTAGGCTCTCCGTCTAGCCCGACCTTAATCTAAGGTGAAGTTTGTACCTGATCAAGCTGCAGATCGACCATAATCGCGGGGGATCTGTTATCGTTGCTTTGGCCTAAGTCACCGTCCATCCTAAGTCTTCAAAGAGTAACATGTACTCCCAAATCAGTGCAGCGCAAACGTCTTGTACTGCCGTGCTAGGGAAGAACGCCGTATGAAGATTCGAGAGTTGCCAAATTTCCCTTGATAAAACATGCATTTTTGACAACATTTATGCATATTTTTCTTCGAAATTTTCAGATATTTTAGATTAAATTGCGTACAAATTGTCTAAAAATTTCGGGAAAAAACGCAATTTTCCCGGTAATTTCGGTTTTTTATTGGAGGAAACTTGGCAACATCTGAACGCTCATACGGCGTTTTTCCTTAGCAAGGCAGTGTAGCACACTGGAGCGAGTCAATAGGAGAGCCCGGACATGATTTAAGAACTTCAAAAGTATATATCTTTATTAATATGAAATTTTGATGTTTTTAAAGTAGTTTCATAGGTTTTCTCGAAAAATTTTCTTCGAGAAGTACCCCTTAAAATTAATAAAATTGTGATGAGATAAACGTAAAATTTTACAATTTTTGTCAAAAATTTCATGTCCGACTTTTTCCATCGACTCGATCCACTGTGTGTCGTGGATAACAAGTGTGAATTTGCACTATGTTAACTCAGTCGAACCGAGTTTAACACGAAGGAACTGCGTTGTCCAGTTAGAATAACTCGAATCTTGGTGTCACCAACTGTCAGAATGATTGTTCAGTTTCAAAATGTTTCCGTAATATTGTGATCAACTCATTCCTGGATCCTTCCTTCCATTCCCATTCTCATTCCATTTGTTCCCTGGTCCATTCCAGTGCATGCTGCATACTCTCTTTAAACGGTGAAATTGTGACTGTTTTGTGACATCATGGAAACCTAAAACTCAGATTTTAATCAGGAATGAATTCCGCGTTTCTCAACTTTTTCCATAAAGCGACTTCAAAAGGAACCAAGTCACATCGCGATCGAATCGAGGAGAAGAGGTTTAAAGTTTTATCCATTCATAAGACTCGATGTTACAGGTGAAGTTCAGCGCGCATATTCACACTTGAATTATTTTTGCCAGACTTTTTGACAGGAAATCATGTGCGGCTTGTTAACATCAATACACTCCTGATTCAATTTTCCGAAAATTTGATTTGGTTCCATTTTGTATAATTCGGTCCAGTTAGTCCCTGATTTAAGTGTAGATCTTCTACAAAGATAGTTTTGCAGTTACTAGATGGAATTAAGTTGAAAGTTTACTAGAAGTCTCTCCTTTTCGACTCTGTATAAAAGACATCCTTACATTCCCCTTTAACTACAATGTTGACTGTATTGATCTCCCATAGTAAAGACTCAAGACATTTTTAAAGACATGACGATGATTACCAGTTCCTCCAAAACAGTTGTGTTTGAAAATCCTTGCTTACTGTTCCAAATTTTCCTTTGCAAAATTTGTCTCTAAAGAATCAAACCTGTACTCACGAATTTTGAGTAATCAATAATTCATATTGTTTGTGCAATTTCATTCTATAGTACAGTGACTTCATTTCAAAGGATCTCTCACAATCAACTATCCGTCCATTTACTGTATCTCAATCATACCTTGCAACATATAAATTAGTAAAGTAGGTTACAGGGGTGCAGGTGCACGGTGCTGTTTTTTTCTAAATTCTTCCTTTCTACCGCAAGTTTTCTTAATACTTTTTTCCTGCTCGTTTTTGTCCCATTACAGTAAGTCCTACGAATGATGTGTTCCACTGGCTTTTTTCCGAAGGGCATTTGTCCTGATTGAAGTTGATACTTTAACATGAGTGAAGTTCAGAGGGAAAAGATCTCGACCTAACCTCGCAACTAATATTGATCACTAGGAAACAACCCCAATATTTTAAGCTATATTTTTTTAATTTACTCTTGTTTTAATCGAAAGTAGGACCAATTTCCTCTGGATATAAATCAGTAGGGCATTATACGTGTAGAACGAACTGTAGTGGGACAAAAAACGAGTGGTTTCAGGACATTTTGTCAACGATTTTTTGTCCGCGCACCTTTTTTGTCCAGTAGTTTACGCCCACACGTAAAATAAGCAATGGTGACTTGGTTCAAGCGTTTTATTTTAGTCGGTATGTCAAATTATATTGACAATATGGAAATGAGAAATCCTGAGTTAAAAAACGCTGACTATGCGAGTATACATATCAAAGGCTAAGAGAGCGGAGCTGCGTGCTGCCAGCGCAAGAGGCTCACTGGCGCCTACAAACCTAAGTGGATACTTCACGCATTGCACAATGCTTGAAGTATCCACTTAGGTTTGTAGGCGCCAATGCGCGTCTCGCGCTATGGCTGCCCGCCCGTCGTGCGTCGGCGCCTGAAGCAACTATTTCACAACAGAGGCACAGTATTATACGAAATTGAACGTATTAAGAATGACAGGCATCCTTTAAAAGTACAGATCTTTCCTCGCAAAATAAATCAAGATACTTACCGTACACTGGAAAAATCTAAGCGCCTTTAGCTGAGGCAAATAAAGCGGTTCATCCGGTTCAGGTGTAACAAGGTGGGAATTTCTTGAAAGATAATTAAGTCCTGTTACACCAAAGAAGTGTAGAGAGTTTTAGTGGATTTTGTCTCATGGAATTGACGCTCCCCCATTTTTACCAAAACTCTCAACTATATATTATTCTCCGTTGGACCAAACAGACAAAACAAAAAAGAACAAGCAAACCCTCATTCTTCCAAGACATTTTACATTTTTATCCAAAAACGTCGTGAGCAATTATTGTCGTTTGTATTTACTTGTGGGCTAATTACATTTGGGTCTCAACTGGCACGTGGACCAAAAATCCCGTGCCGAAAAACACCGTGGACGTAAATTACTGGAAATAACAGGTGCGCGGACTAAAAATCGTTGACAAATGTCCTATAACCGAAACGAGTAGGAAAGGAATAATAGAAACACTTGCAGGAGTGTCTTATGCCCACAGCAGTGTTTTAAGGCAAATTCAAAAAATGCGAAGACTGGCTCCAAAAATGAACTTTAAGCACTCCTGGGTTACACTAGCACAAAATTTTTTCAATGCAGGTGTCCATAGGGAATCGAGTGAAAGACTCTTCAATATTTCTTTTCCAGAAGAGTATAATGTATGTCATTAGTCTTTGTGTTTTCTCATTTGCAGTTAATTATTTTTTGTGTATATTCGAGTGGCATTTCAACATTTTACCCTGCTTGAGAGTACGTGATTTAGTGTTTTTTATAAATTCATCAATCATTTCAGGAAAATGTTGAATCAGTTATGTTGCTTTGCAATATCCTATAGTGGATATTTTCTATTATTTTTTTTACCTCAGCCATTTATTTCTTTTGTATATTTTTTTTCTCTTTTCAAGCATAATTTATCTCTCATTAAGTGTTGAAATTCCTTCGTCTGAATTGTGTGTTTCTCCTGCTGAGGATTTATCAATTTAAATGATTTTTGGGACAGGCGGATTACAAACGTATCCTGTGCATTCGAAAACTTGTATATTTTCTTTGCCCATTTACCTCATCTATCATGCTTTGAATTAATTTTTCATAAGTTCACTGAACTAAGAATTGTGTCCTAGTTTTTATTATTATTTTTCCATTTATCTCCAAGATTTTATTGTGGGTTTGCTAACGCAGCAATATCTTGCTGTGATGATCATTGTATGCTGCTTCTATTACTCGGTCGTGGAGAATTTTTTAAAGACTTAATTTTTTTTTTGTTTTAGTTACTAAATCAATCAATCTCAAGCTAGAGGTATGATTTCATGTCTGACTAGCCCAATTCAAATGGTAATACATTACGTCTTTTTCTTGGCGATTTGTGTATATTAAAAAAAAACTATAGAAGCAGTTTTAAGCACTGCGCACGTATTTTTTTATTTCAATTTATCAATTGCATAATAATTACATTCGTGACCGTTCGCATTTTCTTCAATGTTACTGAAACACAATGCAAAGTGTCACCGTATCTTGAATTGAAGTTTAATGGTAGAAAAGTGAAGTCTAGTCAATTACAAAATGTAGTAATTATATATTGATTACATTCGTAAAATATGCCATAAATATTAAATTTTTCCTAGCCTACCAAAAGCTTGGTATCTTTACTCGAAGTTTTTCTTCTCCTATCTCTTGTTATTCAAAATTCTCACATTCCATGACTTCTCTTAGAAATTTAAAGTTGAAAAATTCAGTTTTTTTGTGTTTTTTTCACCCTAAAATGAGTAGCTCCGTTGGAATAAGACTCGACGGAACCAGTCAACCTACATTTATGAGTTAGGAATATACGCATTATTCTGGTCACTCAGTTGAAGCTGATTTGCCTATTTTATCTAAAGAAAAATTAATCGTGAGCACTCATTAACTGTTTAGTTTTTTCATTACGTTTCTTCTCTCAAAGTAGCAGAGTAATCTTGTTTTTAGTTTTTTTTCGCCCTCTTAGAATTTTATTCTCCAAAGATAATCCAATGAACAATAAATGGAACAACAAAACCTGGTAAATGACATGTTTGAGAATTGAAGATTCATAATTAAATATTGATTATTTACTTGATCGACTTACGCCTACGTTATTTCCACGGCTATTTAGGTCGTCCAAAAATAAAAAGACGTTAAAATAATTCAAGTCAGATGTTTGCCAACAGAATGTGAGAGCAATATTTTCAAGATTTCCGCATGATATCTTTGTCATGAAAAGATAAAGTTCATCAAAGAAATCAGCATATCCCAAGTTTTTAAGGTGGGAACAAGAAACCCTTTTACAGCAATATGAATCATGTATGTAATTTAGTTATATTCAAAACTCTTGTACAGATTTTTACGTTTTGGTTTTCTACCTAACTTCTGTAATGAGGCCTTAGCTTTACATGTTGATAATTTTTTCTTGAAACATTTTTATGTAATGCCAAATTTTATTTAATAAATTTTGTTTGTGCCAAATAAATCATGGGTATTTTATATTTCTTTCGTTTTTAGCTGGTCTAAAAGTTAAGGAAGAAAGCTCACTAAGATAATGAATGAAAAACTGTGGCTGGATCATCGATTGAGCTAATTATTTGTCTGTTACAAGGTGTATGGAATAGTAATGACATCAACCTGTTTAAAATGATTGAATTTTATTTACATTCGAAAGGTTTTTATAATTGACGGTGCAACAATTTTGTTTGATATTTACAAAATACCTCAAACGAGCTTTTTTAAAACAACGTAACAACTATAACAAAAAAATCAACAATTCACGTAACAAAATTTAGGTAATGTAAGAAATCAGAACTTAATGTTCTCAATTATTAATCAACCTCATGAAGCAATTTAAGAAATTTGATCCGTTTTCTTTAAATGCTGTTTGACACCCTCAGTTAATGAACCCGCATATTTGTGTTCATCCTGCTCACCCAAAGGACTCTTACCTTTACAGAATTGTTTTCGTTCGAGATCAGGTTATTGGAATAAAATGATGTCAGACAGATGCTTTGAGGTCTCAGTGTCTTTTATCTATATTGACAGCTTCTCAATTGCGCCGTGATGGAATATGAATAAACTGCCACACCGCTTTTGGCAAGAATTTTAAAAAATGTGTTTCAAAATTTCTGAAAAGATTGCAATTTTTTAAAATTGAATATTAGAAAGGATACTTTTGAATGGAAAGAAGGCTGTTTTTTTATCAGCTCTTTCTCTTCATTTGGTATTTTTTCATCCGTTATTTTCTGTCACATCTGTTAAAGATAAGAGTCCTCAAATCTTGTACACGGAAACAGTTGATTAAGTACTGCTCGCAATTGTGCTAAAACCTTAGTAGAAAGTCCTGTTTTTTGAGCAATCTCTCCATCGTATACTATCTATTAGCATTCCTCTAGAAAAATTTCGACCTTCAACCGCAGTCTAAAGTCCCGTGACGGATACACTTGAAATTGTCAGCCTTTGAAGGAGTGAAAATTGTACGTAAGATTTGAACCAACTTTTAAAGATCTTCGCCAATAACTGCAATTTTTCTCAGTAGACCTAGTGAAAATTATCCGAGCACAATTTCAAAGTGAAATTCCAATAGTTGTTTAGTGCAATTTCTACAATTGCCTACAGCTGCCTCTTGAATAGCTTAATCATTCATTGGTCGTTCAGTAATAGAAGGCAGTAGATAGACCTATTTTTACAGAAATTAAAATTGTTGGTCTAATGGTAATTATTTAAGAGGGAATGGAGCAAAAAAGAGAGAATGAGTGGATTGGATACGTCCTATTTCATTCTCTTTTTTTTGCAAAAAGCATAATTAATTTTTGTTTTCTCTCTGGCAAACCAAAATATATGAACGTGTATGTTTTGATATCTGATCCTAATTGCTCCAGAAATCTTTGATCGTTCATCTGTTTTGGCAAAACATATGCTGCTTTTCCAGAAAAATAAAACAATCTTCCCCTTTGTTTACCTGCCAAGACATCAATTTCTCACTGGCATGTATTATTTGTTAGATTATCAGTCATGACTATCAACTTGATGCTCTTCTCAGTTTCCAAAATTCAGGTAAACAATTGATATCACACTTCCGATATTAGGTAAAACTGGAAGGAAACAATACATTTTTTACAATTTTGAATTTTTCATCCATGCGCTTTGGTGCTTTTAAGTCTCATAACTGGCATTTTTATCAATGTTAATCTATCACAGCTAAGCTTAATTTCGGTGTTCTAAAACAAAATTTGAAAAAAAATATCCTAGTTAAATGGAAATTATAACAATCGAAAACGAATAAATAAATAAATAAATAATCGAAAATTAAATAAATATTTGAGTTGAAAGAATTTTGAAGAAGAAAAAAGCATTTGAAGAGTTTTTTTTTTTAATCGGACGATCATAATAACTTCAAAGATGTACGCAAAAGGGAAAGAAAACATTTCAAGATACTGAGTCTCAAATGTCAATAAATTATGAAGCCCCTACGTAGCCTATACACATTTTTTTCCTACTTATAACCTCTAGAACCGCAGCTCACTTACCTCACTTTCAGTTTTGTCGGAATTACAATTAATTTATGATATTAATCTACACCTCAACTAGAAATTTTATCGAAAGGTGATGTCACTCTCATAAAACGTACTTATGGTAAAAGGATTGATTGTCTATAAGAGAAAATCAATCTTTACCCTCTTTTATTTGCTTTTGATCCCGCATTTGTGTCTTCAAAGTGACTGAAACCATCCAAAAATGTAAGAGACTCACAAAAAATATCTTATTAACAGATCTTCTCAGTGTTGAATCAGGAATAAACTATGATTAATATTTCTTTATTTCTTTTCGTGTTCATTTGTAGGTGAATGTAGCATTACTTTGCCCGATGTTGTAGCTCAACAGTCTCTTATCATTTTTCCACGCTAAATTAAACTTTTTATTCCACTTTTTTCCATTTTTTTATATTTGACATTTTAAAAAAAAATTGTGAGTGATTTTGCCAGTTATCAAGTACTGAACTTCTTTCTTTGTGATGACGAGGGAAAATATGTTTACCTGCTTGTTCATACCTTTTGCGTATCTTCAATTCTTTGATCGGTTTTTCTAGCCGGAGTCTCAACTTTTTGGTTTTTTGGCTGTTTGGACTAGAACAGAGTCGACTGCTTTCTTGTACCGTCCGACCAGTTCGGGTAGATCGTATGCAATAGCTACATCGAGCCTATTAATAGGGCAACCTCTGAAGTACGTGCATGTGTCGGAGAGGCGTTGGAACTCGTAGACAGGGTTCAAACGGAAGAAATCTCGGTACACTTCCGGATCTGGGAGATCATAACGAGAAATGTTTGTCAGCGTGCTGAGGCCCTCATAGATATGGTAATTTTGTGGGTGCTCAATGATGTCCTCTGCTATTTTCTTGCGGTTACCGAAGAAAGATTTGTGATTGTAGTAGGTTGTAAGGTAACAGTCCACCATTTTCGCGTGATTTCGCACTCGCACCTGAAAGGAAAAGATCGAAAATAATTAACTACTAACCATTTAATTAAAAGTCCAAGAAAAGGTGGAATCCCAGAAATTCTTAAACCATAAAACCATAAATGAAAATTATAATTTTTCTATTCAAATTTATAGAATTAAACTTAAATTGGTTAATATAAAAAATACATACAATATTCTTTTTTAAGGTTCTCAAAATAGTAATGTTAATTACTTGATTTTTATTGTATTCAATTTTTCATCATTTCATAAGATATAAAGTACTAACGAATATTAAAATTTCACCTATCAGAAGAATAGAGTTAGTTAGTTAGTTAATTTTATTTAACGACGATCAGCATAGAGTGAACGTATCATCGTATCAAAGATTTATAAATTAGCGTTTTTAATCTTTGCACACTCACTCAAAATGTGTATTCACTGAAAATCCAAATCTACTCGAATCAAAGACTTCATACTTGGTACATCAAGTAGTGTGGCTCACAATGAAAAATTCGCACAAAGATGTGACTTTTTTTAAAAGTTCTTGATTGTCGCTCATTCAATGGAAAGAGAGAATTTGGGTAGACCTCGACTTCAGTGTCAGTCATTGACTCTTAAGTTCGCTTTCAATGACCGCTTTGATTTTACACGGAGTTTCCTTCCTTCACAAGTGAAGTTGAGGTTCATTCGTGTTGGTCGCGGCAAAAGACGCACGATAATCTCTTATTAAAAAACTAACCTCGGTGGCCTATAATGCGCTCGATTTATTATGCATAGTATTTCAAGCATCCTGTATGATATTATCATTCTTAATCTGACCTTGTAGCTCTTCGAGTTCAATAAGTTTGGAAAGTTTCGACTAACGCGCACCCATTCGGCAGAGAAGATCTAGAAATGTTTTATAATATTCTGCATTCCCACCCGTTTTTTTCATTCTTAATGTACTTTTTGTTTGATAAAATTAAGTATAGCTAGATTTAGTTCTTTGTCTGGGTAAATTAATCAAATAAGCACACGGAAGCAACTTACTGCAAATCGACGTGCACTAGCAATTTTGTTCTCTACTCTTTTCTCAATAGCTAGCCTCAAGTCCTGGAGAAAAGCACGTTCTTGCGCAAAGAGCAGTCTCGTTGGAGTCCCTGCCTCATAAGGAAGAGACCAGAGAGAGGTCGAGTACATGATCGGCGGCTCCGGACTTGACATAAGTGGACTGATGTTCCAGATCAAAGTTCCTTGAACTCTCATAAGTTCCTCTGGTTTCACCTGGTCTGCTTTGTTTAGTATGATCCTTGTCTGAAAATTAATGAAACTTTGTTTAGCCTCTTGTGTTTACTTACACATCACGAGAAAAAATATCAAGATATGACCCAATCTGAATATAACACCAACGAAATGGTGCTGGGTCCATACCATTTCTTGGGGAAGACAAAGTAAAAAAATTCCAAAAATTTCAATATAAGTCAAAATTTGTTTGGAGCTTTTTGGCCTTGTTTTCCCCGCGAAATGGTGTAAACCCACTACCATTTCACCGTTTTGTAACTTACACATTTCTCAGACTCAAATATAGATGTCCCCCCGATACCGAATCCTCCAAATTAGTTTTGAGCCAATAAGAAAGTATACCCTCTATCCTAAAAGAAAATACTAACCTGTATCCTTTATCAGATAGACATTACTTTTAATGATCGATAGCGAATATCAATGCTTTAATGTATGTATTAAACTCATTTTCCTCATATGTAAATGAAAAGTCACGTAAAAGAGCAAGGTGAAGGATGCGCATTGATGACGGCGCAGGGATACAACTATTCGTGCTTGATGGATGTCCGTATTGCGTCCGCAAAATTGAAGGCGCGAGGCATACACTCGCAATGTCTCGCTCTGAGTTGCCAATGAGTTGTTGCTCAGATTTGGGCGAACAGTTTAAAAATGAGGCTCGGTAACGTCTCTCGGCCAAACCTTGGCTGTTTTTACACTCGCTGTTGTTGTTCTTTTTTCAGATCGATGTCTGATTCTTTTTAGGATGTATTTGTAGACCTGTATCTAAATATGCACCGGCCCCGTAACTACCTCAAAAGAGGTGGTCAGGTAAATGTAATCCCACTTGGGCTTCTAAGGATTAAAAAGCAGGCTACGTCAGGAATGTCGTTGTGATCTAAGTTTATGAGGACTATTTTTTTTACATTTTTTAAATGCTAGACAAAGGGGTTTTTTTTAAACATGACCCATGTCTTGCTATTTATTTATAATTTTTTTATTTTAAAAATATTAAATGCATCTTACCTGGTACTCACGACCCTTCAGCTGATCTAAGATGGCCTCTGTTTCCGGACCAACATCTAATTTTGATGGATCGTAAATCAAGAAGATGATGTCTGCTCTGTCAATGAACCACTGACAGGCGTCATTGAAAGGAAACATTCTCTCGACTTGTTTTCGTACTTCCAAAATACCGGGTATCTCCACAATATTTACCTTAATTAGAAAAAGAAAATACTTGTTTACGAATTTTACCTATCGAATTTCACAATGTTTCAGTAGCTTGTCAGTAAGCAAACCAGCCTAACTTCAATACTCAATCGCAGTTTCAACAAACGAGTAAGTAACAGAAAAGTGGGCCGTCCTAAAAATGGTAAAGTGAGTGTAATGAGTGGTTTTGTCACTCACATAGCACATTCTTTCCGTACCTTATGAACGACTGCGCAAAAAATAGTAACTCGGTACCTAGTTAATAAAATACGTCCTGTAATTGAGGGGCTTGGAGGACAAGACGCATAAGTGCAGTTTTTACTATTCCGAGAAATATGTGTTTGAAGTTTAAAAATCGCATAGATATTCATGGCAGAAAGCAAATTCAAACTGATTTTTAATGCTTAAAAATTCGAATTTGGGAGCGAATTTTTCACAGAATATGCATTAAGAATAGTTTTACTTGATTTCATTAATATCTCAATTTTTTCAAAAACTGCACTCATGCGCCTTGTCCTCCAAGCCCCTCATTTAGTATTTAGGTGATATTTTTCCTAAAAAATAAAGACTCTTTACGTAATGTTCCGTTAGTATTCGCATATACCTACTTTTCCAAAAAACTGTGAGCAAAAGTTACACTCAATTTTACTTCAATCCTATCACTTTCTCGGAATTTGAACCGAAAGGATCAGATTTCGGAGACATATCTCTGGGTTATTGATTCAATTCAGAAGTTCACAATTTTTCTGTAATTTCGTGATAAGCGCAGTTATCACCGCCTACGTCGGCATTTCACTTAGAACTCGTGTTGAGCGTAGAAACGGTTAAGACTTTAAGCCGCTTAAGTTGTTTTCTTTGGCCCTCTGACGTTTCGTCTTGACGAGCTTTTACTGAAAGGAACGGTCCTAAATATTCACAAATAATTAAGGTATGTATTAATGATCACATTAATTTTCCTCAGACTTACTTTCTCCAGCAATGGCTTTCGCAACCTGAGACCGCGAAGTCTATCAAGGAGACCCTGACCGAATTTCTGCAATCCAGAGAACGTCCAGTCAGCAGCAAGCTGAGTTCCATCTAAAACTGCTTCTTCCTCACCCCACATGAGAATATTGAAGTATGCTGGAGATGGCTCTGCTCCTGAGGACCAAAATTTTAGTACGTATATAAATCAACAATGTTCTCTTTTTATCTCCAAAAGATAGTCTTAAAAATCCTGAGAACTGAGTTAGGCTTGTACGATCAACTGACTGTTAAAGTACCTCACTGGGAAAAGAACACATTGGATCTAGAGTCCAGACTCTTAAAAACATCGACAAGAAAAAGTACTCTTTATTCGATCGGAGTTTTGCTTAAATCCAGAACCAAGCCTCTTAATTTGAGCGGATTTCCTTTTGATTTAAGCAAAAATCTGATTGAATCAAGAGTATTTTTTCTTATCGATGTTTTCAAGAGTCTGGACTCTAGATCCAATGTGTTTTTTTTCCAGTGCTGATCTCTGTATTTAAACCTATGTAAAAATCAGCGTGAAGTGTGGTCCCTTACATATTTTTTGAAAATAATTATCAATGGTTTCCATGTGAAAATGCATATGCGCAGAAGGTCCTTCAAGAGTGTCTGTAATTGTTGAAGCATACTAGTCCTCAGGCAGAAATCGAGGAATGGAATAAGGCATTTCATTACTGGATTTTCTTGAAAGGCTCAGTTCAATTCAAAAAAATAAAAGTAAAATGCTTTTTCCCCACGCACAACTTTTGGGATAGTTAAGACATTTTGAGTTCAAATAAGGTACTTGCGATTTGAAGTGTGCTAAAATAACATGTACGGAGTTCAATTTTCTTAAGATTTCCCCACGAGGAGTAAAAACCTTGAATGTTGGGAACAAACTCCCCCCCCCTTCATATACTTGTGTATGTGTGTCATATTTGTCTGGCGTCTACGGCGTCTACGGGCACGAGAGGCTAGGACCGCCCCAAGGGACTATGGGACACTATGGGTCCGGAAAATACCATGAATAATAATTTTATTGTTATTATGATATTGTCTTCCACTTTAGCATAGAGACGCTGAAGTTAACTTTGTGAGAACGGTCAAAATACCACTGGACACATCCAATACGCGGAAGTTGATAGTTGCCTCGTAGAACCAGGAAAAAGTACCGTCCTTCCCGTCCACGATAATTTGAAAGTCCATAAAATAAATTTTTAAAAGCAAGTTTTTAGAAATTTGAAAGGATCGGGTAGTAGAAGCATTTACCTTTGCACCTATATTTTACTTACATAATAACACAAACCTGTTCTTAGAGCAGTTTTTTTGAACTCATTGTCCAACAAGTAGTTGATCATTGATGATTTGCCCCCACTCCATGGGCCCATGAATAAAACCAAAGGCTTTGAAAATATCTCTGGATCTGAAAGCAGTCACCGAAAAATTTGTCAGCGAGGAACAAGATTCAAGTGATTCTTAAGAGAACTGTTCTTATTCTTAAAATCTTTTTTTTCACAAAAAAAGCATACATAATATTGGTTGGCAAATAAATATTTTTTCTAACAAGCATTTTGAAAGCTGAGAGAGAAAAGTACGTAAGTGGCAAACTGAGTTTAGAAAATAAACTTTAAGACTTTTATAGAAAGATTTTCATTAGCGTCAATGACACTGGAGGTTTGGACTGGAAGATAA
>NC_092795.1:46206647-46254658 GCF_918797505.1 Bemisia tabaci
TTATCGATCCTTTTCCATAGGTTTAAATGGCAGATCAATCGATTTGTCGCAAAACACCCCACTCCACCGTTGAATGCAAGTGTTCCATATTCCGGTAATCCAGAATTGCGCAAAAGGTCTAAAAAAATATTTAAGGATCGTGCGAAAAAGGCACAAGGATTTGGCGAATAAAAATCTTAACATCTGCTACAGGAATGCGCGAATTTTAAAATGAAGTTAATTTAAGGTAGAAGTTTGGCAAAGCAGGAAACAATTGGAAAATTAACGCATTATTATGTTACGCTAGTTTAGGTTAGTTTGTTGACAAATCATCGATATCTTACCCCGTGATGATATATGAAGTGATATGATTGAATAATGGTCGAGGGTATATAGAACACACCCAAATTTTCTCGGAAAAAATGTTTAATCGGGAGAAACGAGGCAACGTTGGAATGCTTTTGCGGCGTCAAAATAGAACATGGGCCTTTTAAGTTCAATTATTCGATGTCGCGATTATTGTAACGAGTGTTCGAATAATCGCGCCAAACAGTGCAGCCGGCGTTAAAAGTATATTAGCGCCTGTGAGACTGTCGGAATACTTCACGCATTGCGCCAAACAGTGCGGTCGCCGCACTGCCCATATCAGCGCCTGCAAGACTGCATGAATACTTCTCGCATTGCGCCAAATGCAGTGCAGTCGATCAGTTGGCCTGAAACGCCTTATCAGCGCCTACAAGAATGTATAAGAATGCTGTTGGACTGCTGAGTCATCATTTTTGACTTTCTGTTCAAGTTTTTATCCATAATTAAAGGGGAAATATGTATCCTCATTGTAACGATTCATAAACTCAGGTGAGATTTAATTTTGTTTTGGTCACACTAAAAGAAAATAGAACGAACGAAAACATCGCGTCGAAACATTCGATAGTTTTATTCGAGATCATTTAGGTAAATTCGCGGAGACTTTTCAGAAAAACTATGTGTAGCTTTTTAAAAACATATATCAATAATAAAAAGATGAAATTGGTGCATAACGTTGCAATCAGAGATAAAATAGCGTATACTTATACGCTTTCTTACGGGTGTACCCGTCATGTTTTGAATCCATTCATCTCTTAAAAAAACTTGAACATGGTTGTTTTACGATTTTTTACGCGTGTCTTTTTTTCAGTGGTTGGTGGCCGGAGGCCCCTAGTTCACTTTTTAAATGTCATTTCCGTTCGTTTTTTTTCTCCGTTCCGACCAAATTTATCTCCTCCATAACATAAGTCCCTTATTCGTCTTGAAGTAGCATTTAGAGCGTCTCTAAAAAAACCACCCTCTGCTTTTTAGGACTACTCCTTTTGACCTCATAATCTACATCTTACATTTAAAAAATGTTTACGCACGACATCTTTAGCTAACGCCGCGACTATTGGAAAATTAAGTCATAAAACCCGCGTTATTTTCGACCCTCATACTTAGTTATAGTTGTCAATTGGTGCTAAAAGACACCAAGGTCGACATTTTTCATTCAGCTTCACGCTTACCGGGGTAAGGCGACTATGAGTCAGTCACCTGATCATAGTACCAGATAATTATTATCCTTTGTCAATAAAGATGCAGTCGGGATTTAATTCTTCGTGATCGGATCTCCAAGTGTCCCTTCCAGCGTTCTCGGTCGGTTAAATGTCACTTGCGTCACGTCGTAAACCCACTGCCATCCGAGCTAACATTTATTGCCTGCATTGGCAGAACCACATCAGAAAAGAACATTGTCATGGTAACTGAATGAAACGGGAAATACTAACCGCTCAGTTTAATAAATTTCATCTTTGATGCATATAGAGACACTAGGGGCTACGCCCCCTGGCCGCTACGCGGCCCCAACCCCCCGAAGGCGCTCCGCGCCATCAATGGGCCGCTTCGCGGCCCTATTTTTACCCTCCTATTAGTATTAGTTTTATTTTTCCCCTAAAAAAAATTCGATATGAGGTATACTTAATGGAATGAAATAATTTTTGGTTTTGATGAATAAAGAAAAAAACAATTTTTGAAGTCAAAAGGACGCGTTTTGGAATGACTACTTGATGAAATATTACAGTAAAACAACGAATAGTTTAAATCAGGTACTTATTAAGTGTCTCTGGAGTCGGGAATCGAACCCACACCTTGATCAATGTGGACACTTCCGACGTCGTAGACGACTCGGCCACCGCACGTCTTGGGTTAATCGGCGGAAATCTTGTGTAGATAAGTATAGAGCTGATGCGCAGGCTACACACCTACTGCGCAACCTCCTCGACCACTGCGCATCCTCCCGCGCATAGCGGTAGCAGTCCCGGAGCACTCAGTAAATTCACTCACTTTTATAACGTGATTTTAAAAAAACCTGGGTCCTTTTTCCAAAATCTGCTTAGAGCGGGCTCATCTAAAGCCTATTACCTGTCGATTTACGCAAAAATCATGGAAATCGGCCCAGTAGAATGCTCAAACGAACTATGACAAAACACATAAATTTACATTGTTTATATGGGAGAATTCGCAACTTTACCACGTAATATAAAAAAACCTGGGCCATATTTTGAAAATCTGAAAAGAGTTGGCTTATCTAGAGACAATTGCCCGTCGATTGCCGCAAAAATCATGAAAATCGGCCCGGTAGAACGCTGGAACTAAGCGTCACCAGTTTCGCAAAATTAGGAGGTCTTGGAGCTTATAGTATAGATTGTAAACAGAAAGATGGAACGTATCGCTCCTTTATGGACGCCGCGTTCGCCGGTCAATGTTCGATCAAATCCAATCATCGATCATAATGGATTTCATACTCGTTTCCACTTACGCTCAACGTAATGAATGTTGCGTTTCATCCCAGATTAATCGGAGGGAGTTTTGAGTCTGGAAAAATGTGCTCTCGTGTCCTTTATGGTTCATACACACGATCAAATTGAGCCATCAAATCGGGCCTCTCATTGGCCGCATCCTCACCTCAGGTCTTTTTCCACCAATCAGAGCTTCAGTTTGATGGCTCAATTTGATCGTGTAACTGAACCTTTATGTATCGATCGTCAAAGTACGTGACCGCGGATCTCGTTGCAGACTTCCTGTCATACTTGATTTTTTCCTTGAAAAACTAGTCAGCGTTATTCCTTGAAAACTTCCTTGATTTTACCTCTACGTTAGCAGGATATTCTGTATAAATTTCAAGCTATAAAGTTGACTTGTTTCTCTTTAATTATATGAACTAAGAGATAGTACAATAATGGAGATATGTGGTTTCGAACTTTAGCCTTCGATATAGTCGATCAACTCGGTGAAATGCCTATTTTAAAGAACCTTATTCTAGAGACGGAGTGTAATAGTGCTCAAACCTTCGTTGAATTGCATTAATAATGTTTCTTTAAATTTGCAGACATTTTTTACTGTAAAAAAGTGTACACAGAAAAAAATGTACGGTGCTGACGACAGAACCTTTTGGTCACAGGGCTCCTGCAGTTTCTTTGTTACACTTACAGAATTTTTCTTTTCTCACTACAGAAAAATTCTGTAAGTGTAACAAAGAAACTGCAGGAGCCCTGTGAATAGCAGGTTCTGTCGTCAGCAACATCTATTTTTTTCTGTATATTGCATTGGGCATAGGAAACTTACGTCTTTTTTGACTCAAAGAGTCGACTCCTTCAATATTTGTACTTAATCCTGGGTCACCCTGTATTGTACCGGTGATATTGCAGAGTGTACATTGTACACTCTTGCAATACTTTGTAATACCTTGTGTACTTATCTTTTTTACAGTGTTATTTGAATGGTAACAACTCTTGTGATTCCGGTAACAATGCATCATTGTTTTCGAGATCAAAACCATATTTACTGCAAAAGTAAGAATGCAGCTAGGAATAGATTGGATAGATATAGATTGGATAGATTTAGATAGGTTGGTGGGATCTGACGTCCACTATGAGCATTGTAAAAATGATGATTCTTTTTTTTTCCGCAACCTCATGCTTCTACGGCATCACAACTAAAATTTACCTCGTTCTGCCTTTAGTTTCTAGAAATTATGTAATTCAGACTACTTCTTTTGACTCCTTGCACATATGCATGTATGATTGTAAGTTTTAGTAAGCAACCGTCTGCAGCATTATAATTTAGGTCCTGCATGTTGCATAACCCGAGATTTTCCAAAAAGAGGGCCCATGAAATCAAAAATTTCCACCAGTATAGTGCAGAGGTTTTGAAAGGTCAAAATCATCCATAATTCCTTGAAAAAATGTCTTTTTGCAGGAAAAGAATCACACTGCCTGTTTTTTTTTTTTTCAATTTGACGTTCATGAATGCAGAGAAAGCAAAGTATTCTCAAGCTCAATTTCGGATCTCAATAAAGAGATAAAAATACATTTTCAGAGATAAAAATCCAAGACCCCGTTCAAAATTTGCAGCAGAATATGTCGGAGTTTAATGGACTCCTTCCTGCATAAATTTGCTGAGCGGCGCGATGTTTCTTGAATGAAGACGTGGCGGTCGCTTCCAGTGGAGTCCCCGCTGAAGATGCACCGTCGTAAATTGATCGTCAAATTCGAATCAGACGCATAAACAATATGCAAACTGATGGGAACCGGCCGGACGACGTAACCTTTGACTGCAGTACCGGGCTTCTTCGTCAACCGGTCTACCTTGAAACAGTGGTACAAGGTTAATAAAGTTCTCAAATTGTCTAGCCCCAATCTTTGTCCCTGTCTCCGATTTGTTCGCGAGCCTTTGCACCCGTCGGCCGGGATTCCAGCGGACGCGAGGCTCAAAGTGAAGCATTTTTTCCGGAGGAAACATTTTCAGTCCAGGCAGGATCTTGATTGGAAGCGAATTCAGAAAGTTATAGCCAGACCACGGTTTCCAATATTGAAAAAGCACGCAGTATGCGGCTTAACAAATATCTTGATTGAATTGGATCTACAGATTATCCAATTAATCACCCCCTCCCCACCTAAAACTTAGGAACTGCAGCTGGGTTTACTGAGGTGGATCTTTCACGCTGATTTCAGAGATTTTCTTATCATTTTGAGCGTTTCTTGAAAATTTAAATTTTTCTTGAAAACAAGGCTTTTCCGGAAAAAAATTTTTCTCTGAAACTAGACTTTTCTGAAGAATAATAAATTTTCTGGGGAAAACTAAGTTCATATTTTAATTTAACGGCAAAACATTAAAAACATTTCTTACAATTTACCTGAAGATGTTTGAGTCCCTGTTGATAGTAAATTTTCTTTGGCCAGTCTGATTTGGTCTGCCTATTTGCGACCTATTTTACCGCACCGAAAAAAAGAATGCTGCCTTAACATTCTGGATGTTAAAAAGTGTGCGACAACTATAACGCTGAATTAACCGTCACAGCAGTTACTATATCAATGTCAAGATGTAAAGCTAACTGCTGTGGCGGTTAAATCATCGTTTTGTGAGTTATCACACTTTTTTTAACATCCAGAATGTCAAGTCAGCATCCGTTTTTCTCGATCTGTCTTTTTCTAGGAGTCCATTTTTGTATGAACAAATAAACTAATGAAATTATCTATCCTTTAGTTATTCTGTAAATATAAGGGTACTATTTTTTAATTGTTTTTCGGGTGCAATGTAGAGCCCATCTTGTGTGCCTTTTACTGGTAATCATGAAATTACCAGTATCTTTTCAACGGTGACAAAAAAAATAAAAAATCATTATTTAAACTTACACACAAACAAGTAGGTTAAGCATCATGAACGCTTATATAACATTGCCAAATATTGGTCAACTCTAAATCATTTCAAAAACATTTTTGCAGAAGGCTTTGGAGTTCCACTGCAGCTTCGATCCGCGAATAATTTGATTTTATTGGCGGAACCATATGCGTTTTGTTTCAAGAGCAAATTCTGGCAGACCCACATTCTCTGTCGTCAATGGTTGCCAAATTTTCTATAAGTTCATTTTTTTAGGCGCCAATAAACGAATGTCGGTAGAAAAGAATCAATGGTACTTTTTCTTTCCTTTTGCGTGATTCCATGACTTTAATATCAGTGGCGTGCTATTTATCGATTACTCTGTCCTTTAAACCTACGGAAAAGGATCGATGAACAGGGTGTTCGCATCGAACACCTTGATACTCGATTCTTTACCACAGCTTCAAATGAGGAGATATCGATAATCGATCATTCACTCCTCGCCAATGTTTAATATCTTTGTAAAAGCGAGTTGAAGAGAGTGAGAAGGAAAATTAAATCAATAATTGTAAATAAATAGCTCAAGATTACCAATCGTAAGAACTTTCATAATATAGTAAGCTCACTAAAATCAGATTCACCAGCGTTTGTTTGGTTTAGCCTTTCAGAATCAGTGCACACAAAAACTAGCTATTTTATATTTCGAACATACTACATTCAGCATGCGATTAGCAAACTCTAAGAATCTACCTTGAAACCGAAAAATCAGTCGATTTTTGCATACGAAATTTCTTAATTACCTAATAAATTCAGAGAAAGTTGCAGGTTGGCAACTCCGTCAAGGTTTGTGTCAACTTAAAAACAAAACAAGGGTTCGCGGCAAAGTGCGCGGTGACGAAATCAATACCCATCCGTTTCGGATCATTAAGGGATTATTTATGGCCCGTGCGCTCGGATACTAATAAATTGGGATAACCCCCATGGGTTCCGCTGCCAAAATCATCAACAAAGCTCCAGTAGGGTGCCTTCTCCAATCAATTTAAACTTGTATAAATCTCAATTCCTCGGATTGGTCATATCATCAAGATCATATTTAACTTCACGCTTATTGCAGAGTTAACGCCTTGAACATGTTTAAATTCTCATGAATGATATGTATTAATCCGGTACAATTGTCGTGTGAGAGCCTTGGCAGTGTCATTACCCGGAAATATTGCTCGGATGCACTTACCCATAACGAAGGAGGAAAAATTAAATCAATCACAAATGTCAAGATTATTGATTAAATTTTCTGTTTTGAGGACTTAAGAATTCAAGACAAGATAGTGCTCCAAACCAAGAAAAAGGAAATTGAGTAAACATGCATGTATTATGAGCATCTTTAGTTCACTGTTCTCTCTCGAAGTCGATGGGAGTTAAAAACGCTGATTTCATTGTGTGTCAATCTTGGAAGACAGTTTTTACAGCACACACAAAATCATAATCCATTACAATAAGAGAATAGTTTCCTCGGTAGTTCCTCACTACGCCGATGAAAATATACATTGCCTAAAGGGAATAACTCATTGAATCAAGTACAGTTAATTTGAGTTAATGATTAATAAGTTGTCTTAATGGTGTTGTCTAAGTGTTGAACCCACCGACACCATCTGTGTCGGTGGTGAATTTAGGAAACCTCGTATCACGCGCTATACGATGTTTCAAACCACCCGCATACTTTTAAGTTCAATGCCAGTAAATCAACCGTTTATAATTTATGAAATGTGAAAAATTTCCCTTTAACCATTACAAAATATCAGGCTACGTTTAAAAACGAACAATAATTTAGAGTCAAAATGGTAAAACGATGCAATCGAGATTGTTGTATTCGTATGCAACTAGTGTCAAAGTAGTTGTGAGTTTCAGAGAAGAAACCGCAGTTTCATCTCTGAGAATAGGATACGTAACATTTCAGCCTATACAAGTTGAGTTGCTATATGTTTTTGACAAAAAAATTTTCTAAGATAGACTCATAAATTTGAAGAACATATAGTGGTAGTTATCCCATCGAGTAACATTTTTACTCATTTCATATTCAAGATAATTGTAACCATCACTTACACTCACACTGAGTGAATATAAGGCTGAATAATAAAAATGAATATACCTAAGAGGTGCTACATTGTCGCCCTCCTGACATAAAGGCGTAATTACATTCAGCAATGAGCCCGGTTGTCCATGCAATGTAATGCTTTTCCGGGCTCTTCTCAATGTTTAGTTACGTTCTTTTGTCAGCTGAGCGGTGACATAGACCACCCGTTAGGATTGCATTATTTTAAGCTCACAGAAATGTACCTATCAAGAATACCGACCAAGGGTTTCGTTGAATCCCCAAACCTCTAGTTGACATTTGCCAATTTAGACCTTTTTCAGCACAGGAACGTCTTCATCTTTTCCTGCTAAGTACCAACTAAATTATCCCGGACTACCTGAACCATGACCAATTTATGTGCGATTCTCGGCAGTAACATATCGCGTGAGAATTTTTACGCGCTAAAATGAAGATTTATACCCAATCAAAATTGCATTTTCAGCTCAGCATGAAATGGATTCATACATTCACATTAAGCAGATGTAAATTTGACCCTAGTCTTATTTGTAGATTTAAAAATAATTATAGTTAAAACGGAGAAAAACTGGCAAGCAACTGGTGAGCAATTAACTCACCGCACACACGTTGCATACGAAATGTTAGATTGGAGTAAATGCGATTTAAAACAAAATATTTGAAGAAGTTCAGCAGGTAGCTGTATATACATTTTCACAGTGTTACTAGTTCTTTTCAACCCATTATGACCTATGTACTTTACATTTTTCAGATGGTTATCTGTGTTTTTTTCCAACCACTCTACAAGTTTAACGGCTTTTTCCAAAATGCAATGTGATTCCGAATTAGTCAAATCGTTTTTTCAAAGTGAGCATTTTTTATGGCATTATATATTTTTTAAACTATGTACTCATTCTATGTCACCAGTCACAGCCCCTTAAAATCCCACCCCACCTATAATAGTTACCCGACCTATGTCGTAAATTCTTTCGTTCACGATAACTATCGTTAGATTTACGTTAGCGTATTCAAATTTTGTAATTTTTTCCATTTTGGTCTTATAAAGAACGGTATAGATTTTTGGTTAAATCGCAGTTACCGTTTACTTATAAACGGTAATTAACGTAAGTGACCTACTTACGCTGTTTTCCACTAATCTGTTTATATAAAAGTTCCATTCCTTGGTTTCCTTGGTAACCTTTGTTTGCTATCAGCTGATGTTTTATTTCAGTTTCTTTTTTTCATTTTTTTTTTTTTTTTTTTTTTTTTTTTTTTTTAGTCATTGCTACGTTAGTTCTAATTTTTTGCGGCATTTATTCTACCTCCCCCCCCCCAGCTCATTTTTCTAGCTCCATCACCCTCTCCCCTCAACTCATTTTTCTATCAATTTTATCATTTTTTTTTTTTATGGCATTTCTTGCTCCCCTACCACCATTTTTTCGGGGTTATAGATACCCTGGTAAAAATTGGCAGTAGAATCTGTGTTCCAAAATACCATAGACCTACAGCCGGCTGTAAGATTTACAATAGCTTCTATAGCCGGCTACACAATTTCTTATAGCCTTTTATAGCCGATGGCGATTAAGCAACAGCCAGGCGATAAAGTGTATGATGCTAAACGTTACTAATTACGGATGCTAGGACTTGGTGAGTTTTTGGAATACTGCTCTCTTTTTGGGCCGTAGTACCTTGATTTATTTTGCGAGAAAAGCTCCGTACTTTTGATGGATGCCTGCCATTACTAATATATTAGAGCGCCTTCAGTTTCGTATACTACTGTGCAATACCTCTGGTGTGAAATAGTTGCTTCAAGCGCCGTGGCAGGCGGGCAGCCAGCGCGAAACACGCATTGGCGCCTACAAACCCAACAGGGATATTTCACGCGTTGCGCTTAATGATTCCAAAGCACACGAATTTCTACACAATTTCTTATTGCCTTTTATAATCGATGGCGAAAAAGCAACAGCCAGGCGATAAAGTGTAAAGCCCGGCGATAGGAACTATAGCCCGGCTGCATAATTTTTTATCGCTTCGTATAACCCGGCCGTATGATTTTCTTCGCATTCTACAGCCAGCTATATGATTTTCTGTAGCCTTCTTTAGCCGGCTATAAGAATTCCTATGGTATTTTGAAACGCAGCTCTTATCGCCAATTTTTCCCAGGGTATTTTAGCGGCTTCTAGACCCGTGACTCCAGTCACGGGCATTTCGCTGGTGTGATACTATTACTGTGGCATAGTTTATAGCTTTTACTATGTGTACGGTTAGTGGCGCTGGCTTTGGAGATTGGGAGTGGGAGATTATCCCCTCCGAAATATTTGGAGTGAAAAAAAAAAAAAAATAATAATAATAAATAATCTGGACGCATTGATGCTAAAAGGAACTATGTTACACGCAACCCCATACACATAGTTCCTTTTAGCGTAAATACGTCCATATGGCAATCTTGCCGAGATTGAGAGTGAAGGTGACCAAATTCGTGTGAAGTATCGTCGGTAGATATTGCCGCATCGTGAAAGGTCCGTCCGACCGACCCATTGTCCGATATCTCAACAAACTTCCGCACTCACATAACCCATTTTTGAACACCCTGATGACGAAAATGGGGCTCTCGAGTTTAGAACTGCACATACTGCATCATTGCAAGTACACATGAAATGTCAGATTTTGATCGGTTAGACGACTGCTCTGTGTAAAATTTTTGCAGGAAAATTGATTTCAAATTTGTGTATAAATTGTAACTAACGTTCACGTAGGATTCGGTAGACGTAAACTTGTCCAAATTTTTTGTCCAATTTTTTCTAATATATGAATTGAATAGCGTTTTCTTTGATAGCTTATTGAAATTTTCACTCATGAATTAATAAAAGTTTTATTGTCTGGAATCAAATACGGTCTGCTTCGCGATCAAATCATTTTTTACATTTTGAATTTTACGCCAAATTTAACATTTGAAAATTTTACAAAGATAGGAAAAAGTTTCACGGCTCAAAATATCTAGTTATTTGCGGCCAAATAACGCTGCACTCTTTTCAGAATATTCAATTTCAATTCAGTTATTTTGTTTTTTATTTCGAGCTGGAAGTTTGAATTAGTTTTCTCCAAAATATAGTCCACTATAAACTCTCAAAAAGAGGAAGGGGTTGTTGGGTGATATGGACATTTTCAATTAATCGTGGTAATACCTTAATTGATTGTGGTACCTCAATAAAGCAGGTTACTAAAACACAAACATTGCAGGTGAGTTGCGGAATTACCACTATTAACTGGAAATGTCCATATCATCCAAGAAATTGAGGTAGTACCACAATTTTAGGAGATAACCCTTAACTTTTTTTTCGTACTGTAACCACTAATTTCTCACTTATGAAGTGATAATGAAAAGAATATATTTAAATAATTTTGCTAGACGTAATGATGGTAAACATTATTTGGCAGCCTGATAATGCACCAAAAATTTTCGTCCGCACAATCATGAAACACCAATGGTTTGCAAAGGTCACGATTTGCATACTGCTTTCTTTAAAGCTCCAAACCATGCAAACCAGTCGAGGGTCCATTTGGTGATGATTTACCGCAAAAAACCATAAAAGCTCCGGCCGATGTATCAGGTTGGAATTACTCGGTATCGTTAGCAGCGATTATGATTGGTCAATATCTGACGATGAGTAATGATACTTTGTACTACTTCCCCGGCAGATACAAACAGTATCAGATCGTGTGTACATCAATGAGTGCCGGCAGCTCGCATACGCTTCCACTGCTGCCAAATCCGTCAGACCAGACCATAGGAATGACGCTCTCCAAATACATATCGACGGTGAAACTACCAAACCACGTATCTCGATTTGCGGCGTCGCAAACTTCCTGTCATACTTTATTTTTTATAGAGGAAACTTCTCAATGTTGATTATTGAAAACTTCTGTAATTTTTCCTCTCAGTGCGAAGAAAATTCTGTGAAAATTTCAAGTAATAATATTGAATCGTTCTTCTTAAAAAAAATAAAATGAGAGCGGAGATTTTTAAACACCGCAAACGAGATACGTGGTTTGGTAGTTTCACCGTCGATATGTTAATACCCATTAAGCTCGTTTCAGCGGCAAGGCGAGGATGATCGATTATCGATATTTCCCCATTTGAAGCTGTTGCAAGTAATCGATTACTAAGGTGTGCGTTGCGAACACACGTTTATCGACCCTTTTCAAAGGTTTAAATGGGAGATCAAGCGATGTATCGCAAAGGCCACGCCACGCCACTGGCTAATTTGGATAGTTTGGTAACGTTGGTCTCATCGTCTCAATAAGACCGTAACGCACTGGAAGCGCAGGTAGGCCAGACCGTGCTAAACACCTCCCACTTTGACTGACTTCAGGCGAATTTTTAATACACGCTCGGATTCATACGCCGATGTTGCCCGCTTGTTTGACATAATCTACAATGTGTGGGTGAAATTTTGTAATATAGCGTTAAAATCTCCTGTCTATCAGGGTAATTACTCATGATTATTGCGTCGTTAATGGACTCTCGTTTAAAGAAGATTTGAGCGAGAGAGGACCTGCTCTGACTTGAGTCTGCATTGAAGGTTGAAATGGTAATCCCTAGGGTAAAGAAATATTGGTAAAATAAACGCTTAGCGATAGGTATCTATGAGCTAGAATTGGTTTCGACAAATCAATTTAATTAAATCATTCATTGGATGCTTCTATAAGAGCCCGTCAGGTTTATATTTCACTTGGGCGAATTTTATAGCCAAAAATGCATAACCGCGGATTAGCCGTTTTCCTCTCTTTTAAACGAAAGTAATTTTTTTCCAAAATGTTAATCTTTTTGAGGGAAATCTGAAAATTCTTATAATTGGTTCAAATCTTAAGTACCTTTTTTTTTCTTTTTTTCTTTTTTTTTTAGGATGGAACCAATTACCGTCTAGTTCGATTATGACCAATATTAGTGGCACCCGACATTCACTTATTCGCTGGTCTCCTTTTATGGAGCGTGACAAATCATGCCTTCCACTTTTCTACCCTTGCGTTGAAGTCTCCATAGAAACTTGATGCATACTAGTTTTGTCTGTTGCTCTAGTTTCCTCAGTAGTTTCCTAGTCATAATTCTTTCGAATTATGACCGTTTCAGGCATCATGTGTAGAGTAAACTTAAAAAAAAATAGTCGTCTGAATTACGGATAACATATTTTAAAGGTCCTGTACTTAAATCAACGTCTCGCCAAAAATTAACTAATCTTCAAAATCCAAGTTCGGAAATGATTTGCTTACTTATTTACCTTGGCAGTTGACAAAATGCTAGATTTCACAAATGGCCTTCGATATATCAACTTTAGCGGTAGTTCAGTTTAGTCGTTTCGCCTGCAATGTATGCAGCCAGTTTAACGTCAAGTATGACCACTGGCCCGCAACGACAATGCAGGCGTTTTCTCAACCGAGCTCAATGCTGTACCGAGCTTGTTCTTAACGTGCATTTATATACTCTCATGAAATGTCCGTACCTACTAAGTACTTATTTTCATTGTAAAAATACTCGCTTGTATTGAGAAGTGCATCGCCGAAAAACAAATACTCATTTTTTAGAGACGCGTATTTGTATGTAAGAGAACAGCAATTATAATTTCATAGCTGAGGTACATGATGAAAACCTAATTCAGAAAGACATCCTAGAAAAATGAGCAAAGATGAAGTTTAAGAGACGGCGATGCTAAATAAGTGAACTTAAGGGATAGATAACGTTTTTGTCACTCTGAGTGAATATTTCTAGGGGTCGATCACTTGCGTTATCGCATAATCTTATCATTGTTCAATTGCTAACTTCTGTACTGAGCAGATATATTGGGATCCTTCCCAACGTCGCGTCTGGTTATCGTGGCAAATATTAAAAAAGATACTATCTTTTGCAGAAAACGTTGTTTACATAAGTATTATCGCATTAATATATTTCATTATTGCTTCCACTCTAATATCCTATGGAGAGAACAAATAAACTCCGCATCTTAATTTGGCGGCCACTTCCCCCATAAGAAAACTCCGCACCAGTATTTCGCCAACATTTTTTCCAGGTGTCAAACGTTGCTTCACGATTCATACATTATTTGCACTTGTAACAGAACTTGGGCGCAATGCAACGTACATTGTTACTTATTACGCATTGAGAAAAATGTTTGTGCATTTGTGATCTCTACGATTGATATTAGAAGTGAGACACAAACTAACCCAAATTATGTGTCAGTATTGCATTCGATTTAGCGTAGACAACCATTGAAATAACTGGAAAACCCCAGAATTAGCTGGAGGCTTCGATTACATTGTGTTTATTTTTTCATTTTAACCGAAATGCCGTGTTACTTTGTCTCTTTGCGTAGTCATCCCACTCGGCCATCTTTTCACAAACGCGACTATTGTTACTAATGTGCAATGACAATATGGACTTATAAAAAAATTAAAATACCCCCCCCCCCCCCCACTTATCAGGCAGATAACAATGGGTAACAGTGGAATACTGACAATATTCCTTAAACATGGAATAAATCATAAGAATTTGTAACCAAAATCATAAATACGTAGTAACTAACTATCGTATCGTAAACTGTCTCTGGTCTCTTACAATGTCTGCGTGCAAAAGCAACCCACCAAGGCGTTCTCAGGGCGAACTTCCGTTTACGGAGAGGAATGGAACGAGAGTAAGCTGCCGGCGTGCAGAGCGCAAGCGTGACGCAGGATGATCCAATAACATTATCCCTCGGATCGGCCACGTTAATCGGTGGCAAGGGTAATCGGATCCCGATGACGTGCTCAGGAAGAAAGACGTTTGAGCCTTGCAATGCTGCCAAATTTTATTCGATAAAACTACGAATTTGAAGGGGAACTTTCGGATACTTTTCTTCCACTGGAGTTCTTGCATGTGGCAGGAATATGCGATATAGTTAGTTGGTTAGATAGTTAGTATATTTTAAGACATCCAGCGTCACAGGCTATTAACGTCTTCACAGAGAATTTTGAAAATGGGAATCTATACGACAATTTAGATTTTTAATTAAGAGAGGTGAATGGTTTTAGACATACATGAGTCGCTTTTATATGTATTATATTTAAATAGCAAATTCCTGACACATGCAAGAAATCCAGTGGAAGAAAAGTATCCAAGAGTTTCCCTTTAAGAAAGACGTTTGAGCCTTACGATGTTGCCAAATTTCATTCAATAAAAATATGAGTTTGAAGGGAAACTTTTGGATACTTTTCTTTCACTGAAGTTCTTGCATGTGTCAGGAATATGCGATTTGAATATTATACATACATGAGTCGCTTTTACATATGTATAATACTTAAATCGCAAATTCCTGACACATGCAAGAAATCCAGTGGAAGAAAAGTATCCAAAAGTTTCCCTTTTAGAAAGACGTTTGAGCCTTGCAATGTTGCCAAATTTCAATCGATAAAACTATGAATTTGAAGGGAAACTTTTGGATACTTTTCTTTCACTGAAGTTCTTGCATGTGTCAGGAACATGCGATTTAAATATTATACATACATGAGTCGCTTTTACATATGTATAATACTTAAATCGCAAATTCCTGACACATGCAAGAAATCCAGTGGAAGAAAAGTATCCAAAAGTTTCCCTTTTAGAAAGACGTTTGAGCCTTGCAATGTTGCCAAATTTCAATCGATAAAACTATGAATTTGAAGGGAAACTTTTGGATACTTTTCTTTCACTGAAGTTCTTGCATGTGTCAGGAACATGCGATTTAAATATTATACATACATGAGTCGCTTTTACATATGTATAATACTTAAATCGCAAATTCCTGACACATGCAAGAAATCCAGTGGAAGAAAAGTATCCAAAAGTTTCCCTTTTAGAAAGACGTTTGAGCCTTGCAATGTTGCCAAATTTCAATCGATAAAACTATGAATTTGAAGGGAAACTTTTGGATACTTTTCTTTCACTGAAGTTCTTGCATGTGTCAGGAATATGCGATTTAAATATTATACATACATGAGTCGCTTTTACATATGTATAATACTTAAATCGCAAATTCCTGACACATGCAAGAAATCCAGTGGAAGAAAAGTATCCAAAAGTTTCCCTTTTAGAAAGACGTTTGAGCCTTGCAATGTTGCCAAATTTCAATCGATAAAACTATGAATTTGAAGGGAAACTTTTGGATACTTTTCTTTCACTGAAGTTCTTGCATGTGTCAGGAACATGCGATTTAAATATTATACATACATGAGTCGCTTTTACATATGTATAATACTTAAATCGCAAATTCCTGACACATGCAAGAAATCCAGTGGAAGAAAAGTATCCAAAAGTTTCCCTTTTAGAAAGACGTTTGAGCCTTGCAATGTTGCCAAATTTCAATCGATAAAACTATGAATTTGAGGGGGAACTTTTGGATATTTTTTTTCCATCGGAGTTCTTGCATATGTCAGGAATTTGCGATTTGAATATTATCTCTCATGGAATATTCTGCAAAAAACCACGACCGTGCCATTGAATTTCTCTGAAACAAGCCCCGAAACTCAAAAGAAGCTCTCAGAGTTGAGGCTGTAATGGTGGGGATATCCCAAGTTATCCTGTGAGTCCACCTCTATATCAAGTCGAAGTCTTCATGCAAAAATAGATAGCGAAATATGATTGTCACTTTGTTTAGGGACTGAAAAACTGAAAACACAGCAACCCTGCCAATGTATTTGCTCCCTATCCTTGAGAGGTTGACTAGGTAAATAGAGGAAAACTTTCAGGATAGCGTCGGACATCCCTTACACGTGGGCCTCAACTTAGAGAGCTTTGGAGTTCGTTTCAGCAAGAACCGGTGGCACCATCGTGTTATTCGCAAAAGTTTACGTACGAGAAAGCAAATAAATTGCAAATCCTCCCTTCTTGCGAGAGCTCCATTCTTTAGAGAATTTTATTTGCCATTATAATCTATAGTGTCTAAACATTTCAGGAAATAATCGATATCGTCACCTCCCGGCCAAACTATCACAAGCGCCATGCGACGTTTCAAAAAGTTCCGCCATCATTTTATTTTTTACAGAGAAATCTTTCAACGAAGCTGTCGAAAAATTTCACCAAATTTTCTTTGTACTGTCGCTAATATTCAGTGAAATTTTCAATCGAATTCGACCAACAGTCTCTCTGTAAAAAAATAAAATGGCGGCGGAAATTACGAAACGGCGCATGGCACCTGTGATATTTTGGCCGGAAAGTGACTATATAACTCTAACTCAAAATATGAGTCTCATTTACCAATTTCACCATGTAACGCCGTTTGCTGGTTTTTATTTTTATTTAAATTTCTTTTTTATTTTTAATCTATTTTAGCAGTTGATAATGGTGCCGTAAGGTACCGAAACGTCCTGCCTTTGTATTTTGTATTTTAGCCTTGTTTCCGCATTTTCCTGTGTTTCCGATTGGCAATCTCAAAATAAATATTTCATCTGAAGAAATATGGCAACTCCCGAATGTTCATACGACGTTTTTCCCTCGTGGAAGAGGACGCTGGCTGCAGCTCGGCAAAGGTCCTGTCACTCCCAGGAGCCGTTTCATTGCCAGGCGCATCCGACACTGAATACCAACGGCGGAACCCTCTCCCCGCGCAAAGGCCGCGCCATGATTTACGGCCCCACGCGTTCCGTCCGAGCGACTTTTTATCGCGGATTTTCGCCAATGATGTGTGCTGGCGCCGATGAGCGGGTACATTTGATCCTTGCGAAATCGGTCACGTTTGCGTGGTTCCCGCACTGATTCATCTTTTTTCCAGTCGGTGGGGTTTCAGCGACCTCGATGCGGGCCCGAGGTCGGGTGAAATGCCGGCTTTTCATTTATGGCTTTTGTGAAAGGCGACCACTTCGACCACTCGCGGTTTGATAAGGGAGCCCTTGCAAGGTCGTGTAGCTTTTGAGAGAGCATACTGAAAAGTCTAAAGAAAGATGGAGTGAGTTAATTCTTACTTGTCCTCTATTTTTTCACAAAATTATTATTAACGAAAAATAGAGTCAGGGGATAAGATCCAACTTGGGCATTTCCAATAGACCGTATTCGATAGTGGTCTGCTATATTGATTGGTCCAACATGTAAACATAACCTCAATAGTCAATTTATAAATTGCACGGAACGGATCTTTTGTGATGGATTTTTTATTCTTTTGAGTAGGTACCATATGCCAGTGAAAAGGAAATATTAAGATTTCTCATTTTCAGCTTTTCCATCTTAAATCTTAAAATGTTTGCTTAAGGTTATGTTATTTTGTCTTCGATACAATCTCACTCTTTGATGTATTAAATACGATCTATAAATTGTTGTGTTACCCCAATAAATTAGGTTACTTACCCAAATGTTGCGGTAACACCCCCAACTTGAGTTGCGGTACTACCATAATCAAATGGAAATGCCACTATTATTCAACACATTGGGAACTACCCCAATGTCTACCAAAATGTGTCAGGCGTTATCCCTTAAAATTGTAGTGCTAACCACAATTTTAAGGAATAACCCCTGACACATGCGTGAGGTTTCACGCCGCATTTGAAGGCGTTTTCAAAACAGCCAAATTCCGTTATCGGAATAATCGTTTTGCATAGTTCATATTATTTTGTTTCCATTTCTAACCACTTGTTTAATTATAATCATCCTATAAAAATCCCCCATTTGTAAATACAATTCTAGCTGAAGCGCACTTCAGCTATGCATTCACTTTGCAAATACGTACATAGGCCGAGATAGATGTGCCGAGCGTGCATGAAGGCTATCTCCATTTGAACCTTCCGTCTCATTACTACGGCGCAATGATACAACTCTTCGAACTCTCCGGAATGCGTGAGGTATCACGCCGCATTTGAAGGCGTTTTCAAAACAGCCAAGTTCCGTTATCGGAATAATCGTTTTGCATAGTTCATATTATTTTGTTTCCATTTCTAACCACTTGTTTAATTATAATCCTCCTATAAAAACCACCCATTTGTAAATACAATTCTAGCTGAAGCGCACTTCAGCTATGCATTCACCACTGCAAAAATTTCACAGGAAATCGACAAGCCCAGCGTGCATGGAGGCTATTTCAATTTAAATCTTCCGTCACATTTCTAAGGCGCAATGATACAACTTTTTGAACTCTCCGGAATGCGTGAGGTATCACGCCGCAGAGGAAATCGACAAGCCCAGCGTGCATGAAGGCAGGCCCGCCACAAGGGTGGGGTACTGGGTCCCTGGTACCGGGGCCCGGGCCCTGGAGGGGGCCCTTGTTACCCGTGAAAAACCACTACGAATTCACATGCAACCCGTGTTTCGTAAGAAAAAGTGAAAAATTTACCCTAGAAATTACGCAAAAGGTGAATAGATTTTCAGAAACACGCTGGGGCACTGTAGAATTCTTTTTAAATTTTCAAAGAAGTATACTTCATGGAAAATTTTAATCTATTTTCAAGATTTTCAGTACAGAGGGATATTTTTAGTAACTGCGTTTCATTTTCTTCCGTCGTCAGATGCTAAGAGTCTCCAGTCTGGGCATCCTCGACTTCAATGGCTCATGGCTCAACTCCCTTGCCATAGACAAACGAAGGGGGAGTCCAGGGGGGCCTGGCCCTCTTAGAACTGAAAATAGTATCATATGCCCCCCCCCCCCACAAAAAAAAAAAAAAAATAAAAATATTCCAGATGTTTTGAATGCAACAATTCGCAAGTTTTTGTGCTGAAAGTAGAAAAAAAAAAACATAATTATTCCGCAGAAATTGATGGAAAAATTCTTTATGGAAGCTTCAAAATGCGTCCGATTAGTCGTATAAATTCTAAAATTTCTCGGGGGATGCCCCTCGGACCCCCCCCCCTCCGTGCTTGGGGCCCGGACCTTAAAACTGGTACCAGGGCCCGAGATGGGATGTGGCGGGCCTGTTCTGAATTGATAACCTCTCCCGCTCAATGGTATGAGTTTGTTCCCTACGTGGCAAAATTGAAAGTGATCCTCATTGCCATTCTTTTCGTCTTCATTTCTATCCCTTTTTCCTATGTACCTCCAACGATATCTGTCAATAATGAGATTGCTTTGTCTATTCTATTCAATAAAGTGAGTAGTAGGGAGCAAAATGAATCCGTGTTTTTAGAATAGATAGATAGATTCGTGTTCTCCGGTAGGTTTGTTGCATATGCGTGAAATTGCAGGCGAACTTCGAGTAGAAAATAACTGTACTAGGTTCTATGGCTGGCTTGAATTGATGAAAAAACCATACTATTTTGAAATTGAAACACTGTATTTTTTTATTGTTGTTTTTATCAGAGCAGTAGGAGATATGGTAATGTCGCAGAGCGCCAGGGAGCGCTGTGAAAGTGGCTCCTGTGTTCAAAAATAAGTATTGTGACACTGTGATTCAATGTTCTATGTAAGCACAGATTCTAATTAAAATTCGGCAATTAAAATAATATTGCCTCGATACAATCATTACGAATGATTAGAACTAGACTATACCAATGAGAATGATGCGTACCCAAATGGATTTTCAGCGGACTGAAATGGGGAGATCGTTTAAGCACGGATGTAAAACTGTTTTACTTACCTTTCGTGAGTTCTTAACTGCTATCTTGTTTCGTGTGCTCATCGTCTTCTCATTCATTCACGACTGTCATCAGGAAGGTCCTTCCGACAACATATGAGAATTTCCTGTGACCTTTTACATGCTTTCACTATTCTTTTGAATTAAATAGGAATTTATTTTGCTACCTTAGTATAATTATTTTACTGTAAATATTTAAGTTGCTTATGTCGTTGAGCAAAGAATATTCAAGATGTCTCTAAACTTTTTTTTCAATATATCAGATACAAGTATAGCCATCGCTGGCAATCTTCAAATGGTTCACGTCTTCTTTTGATAAATTGTAATAATGCGTATCGGCATAATGAAGTTGTGATAAGAAATGTAATGACCTTCAAATGAATGCTTTTGACTTTGAGCGCCTTCCGTTTTTGTGATACTCCACGCTTTGTCACGGAGTTAGTTTAGTTGCGTGTCCACTCTAAACCCAACTAAGGTCACGCATCTCACCACACGCTCTCCGAAGAGCACTAGTTCTTACCATGTTTAAGGAGGATTGAATGCATATTCACATTAAAAGCAAAATAATCCGTATTGTAATCTTGTTTCTTTATTTTTGAATTTTATGATTTTTTGTTTATTCATTCAATTCAATAGTGGATTGAAAACTGCTGGCAATTATTAATGCCATTTACGCCAGATGCGCACTAGAAAATATCCACTAAACCATTCCTAATAAATACCACTCTCTAGACAAGCTTTCTTTCACAAACTATGGATGCGAGCAGACTTTAATTCTTGAGTCGTTTTCGAATTCACTATCTTGAATACAGGAAACTAGATTTTGTTTCAAACGAGGAACGTATGAATGATAGGCAAGAAAAATATGCTCTTATTATCTCATTAACGCTGTTTTAAACGTGATTTTATTTGTTGTCTTTCTCTCCAATGTCATTCGTCGACTCCTTGTTAATGGCACAAATGACAGCAGGGCAAGCTGACAATCACCGAAAAAAAAAGATGCTGTAGTAACATCCCGGATGTCACGGTTGTTAAGAAAATGTGTGACCACTCTTGGATGTTGCTATTAACACTCTGGCAGTTAATGTAGCATGATTGGATGTAAATGTAACATCCTAGGATGTTACTTTAACAGCCAGAGTGGTAATTACAACATCCAAGAGTTGTCGCACATTTTTTTAACACCCAGGATGTTAATACAGCACCTCTTTTCTTCGGTGTGCAGCCTGTAAATACGAACGAGATCACCGTAAGTGTCCTGAAAATTCATCGTGCCACTTCAATTCAGTTCGTATGTCTAAATGATCTGCAAGACTTCCTGAGTACCAAGCAGGATTTTGATGGCTAGAGAACAAAACCGCCTATCTGAAAAGTTCCAACTTTGCAGGACAAAGAGAAGACTTCGCCATTTTAATAATTTTAAGGTCAGATTTGCAATTGTTTCATGCATTACAGCGTCATTGCAGCGCTCTCCCACAGAATTGGAAAAAAAAACTGAAAATATGAGTTTGCATATTTAAACTTTATAGTGCGGCAAAGTTGCTAACTCGTTTTTGCCAAAATTGATAGTTAGGCGGGATTGTTTCTTTACCCTCATTAAACGTTTTAACAGGCAGAAATGTGGATTATTGCCCCGTTGTGATCATGCGGATCTCGGTGAAGGTACCCCTGATCCTGTCGTCAACTCACACCGTGCTCTCCTACTTAAAAGTTCAATCTTGCCAGAGAACTCTCTTCAATATGTAACTGTCTTGTTCAAGTAAGATGGTTGGATCTTTTAGACATGTAACGTTGTTTATTCTCAAATATTTATAGAACTTGCCGGGTACCAATTTTTGGGTTGTCAGAACGAGAGAAGTCAGGAAGATGGTGTGTTTGCTATCGTAATTTTTAGGTTTTCAAACAGTTCTTTTCCTTTTTATCTATCTCCTTATTTGGAATGCAGTAAAAGAAAAAAAATGGTGCGAACGATTTTTCCTGCAAGAATGGGCATGATTGTTTTCATGCTACATTTAACGCATCGTGGCCAACACACCACCTCTCTGTCTGGAACACAAAAGTGTGTCAGACCACTATTTTTACTCACGTGTAAGTTGCTGATTAAAAGTGTTGGACTAATTTTTAACTAAAGTTCAGTTCGTATTTATCAGAAAACATTTGGGGATTGTGAATATTCTCTTAAACTATTCGAGTGAGTAGAATATTTCAAATGCATAGTAAATTAGATAACGATTTTGATGTTATGACATTTTTTCATCAATAATACTTTTTGGGTAAAAGCCAACTTCTCTGTGAAAAATGCGATGTGGATAGGGAGTAGTATTCCAGAGTCAGCTTCAGACTATTTAGAGCTCAATCTCTCTCTGTACTTACTGGCGTGGGTGCAACATTACTTACTCGGCGCAAAA
Source organism: Bemisia tabaci (assembly GCF_918797505.1). NCBI lineage: Eukaryota > Metazoa > Arthropoda > Insecta > Hemiptera > Aleyrodidae > Bemisia > Bemisia tabaci. The sequence continues at coordinate 46,229,343 of NC_092795.1, forward strand.
TGTGAGAGTGGCTCTAAAAATATACTTTGTAAGGGTTCATTGGCTTTAAAAAATAAAAGCACGTAGGATTCATTCAAAATTTATTAATCGTTTGAAAATCCAAGGCGGGGTGCACCCCGCCTCGAGAAAAATTGCACTCTTATCCAGGCTTACGGCTGGAAAGGTAGAACAGACTAGAAAAAAAAGACACATCTAGTTTGATTGGTTGCTTTGCTTCTTCGAGTTTTAAGTATCGGATACAGTTACAAGCAGATAGAAAAAATATAAACAAGAAATGTACATGGTTAATTGCTCCTTAATCTCAGGTTTTCTTTTATGAAAAGGAAACCTGAAAAAATGACAATTTTTCTCCCTAGCGGGAGAGATCTCACAAATCACAGCTTGCTCCAGAATGTGCTGAAGTTAAGCATCAGAACCAGTGACAAGTCTAGAAATTTTTCTGCGCTCTCTGATTCGTCTTTCAAGTAGTAGATAAACTTCTCCACCAATTCGAAAGTCATGGAAAAAGAAAGCAAAACAAAATTTCTAGAAGAGGCACCGGTTTTTGAGGCGTAGATTTTATTTATGGCCAGGAGATCATTGTGGCTTTTGAAAGCTCAAGGGCTCATTGGTTTTATATCCCACAGAGAGTTGTGATTGTAGTCTGTTTCTCAGAGCCAATTTACAGGTTAGTGTGACATTGGCTCTCAGCTTAACTTGGTTATTTACTCTGGATGTTCAACAATTTCTTCTCAATTACTAGAATCGACCAGTCAAGATCAGCACTTAGTTTGCCTAGTTAGAGTTCGCACGGAAAGCTAAATTGGGCTAAAAATCAAAGGGTTTTAAGTGTGCAAATTTTTAAAAACTAATATCCTTAATTCGAGGTTGATAATGGTAACAATATTCATTTACATGAACAACAGGTTAGAGTCAGAGATCTTGCAACTTCAAAACCAAATGATTAACAGCCAATTGACCATTCATGCGACATGTTGAGATGACGTCGTATGGCCGAAGAATTCTCGATTTACAATAAAACCTATACGTAATTGCTTGGATTGCTAAAAAAAATCACTATGTCTCCGATAGGACTCGCTGGAAAGACAAAGCTCTTGGTTCAAAAGAACTCCGGTAAATAAGCAAAGAAGGAATCCGCTTGAACCAAAAGCCTTGGCCATTCTGTAATTCTTCAGCTCAGCCAAGCAACTTTACAATCCGCCTTTAGTAGTTTCTAAATTGACGCCTGTTGGGGGATCGGTTTACTCGTCTGTAGGCACGCTGCTTGGGGAAAGCAGAAGCTGGGTTGTAGGCGTTGGGTGCAGCCTGGTAGGCGGGCTGTGGAGCGGAGGCAGCAGGCTGGTATTGTTGGTAGGCGGGCTGCGGGGCAGAGGGGGCAGCTTGGTAGGCTGGCTGCGGCGCAGAGGCGGCCGGCTGGTATTGCTGGTAGGCGGGCTGCGGGGCGGAGGCGGCGGCCTGGTAGGCGGGTTGCGACGGGAACGTGGCCTGGGTCTTGTAGGCGGGTGCGGCGTTGTAGGCGGGTTGCGGGGCGGAGGCGGCGGGCTGGTACTGGGCGGCGTGTTGGGCGGCGGCGGAGGGTCTTTGGTAGGCGGCTACGGGAGCGCTGCCGGCGCCTTCAGGCTGTGGGGGTTGAGATGCGATGTAGGCGAGAGCCTTGGCGATGGCTTCTGGGACTGGGGGTGGGGTTGGGAGGTGGGCGCCTTGGGGTTCGAAACCGTTCTTGCCGGAGGTGTAGGTGACCTTGTAGAGGACGCCGTCTGGGCCAGTGTATTGGTAGAAGCCGGTCACTGCGATGGCCTCTTGTTCGGGGACTCCGGGGTTCTCCAGAGCTCCGGCCTCTTCTGCGGCAATGCCGTTTCCGGTTTCGTAGCTGAAACAGAAAAAAAACCCAGATCATTTAATATAGAAAATGAGAACATTTATCTAAAGGAGTAACATTTAAAAGTGATGTAGATGTGGGGAGGGAAGAAGTTTTCTCAATGGAGATGTTGCATGTGTGAGGAATTTGCGATTTGACTGTTAATTCTTGTGTAAAATAGCTCGCGAGAAACACGATGATGCCACTGCTTTTCTCTGAAATCAACTCCAAAGCTCAAAAAAAGCTCTCAAGTTGAGGCCAAATGGAGGGAATATCCCACGCTATCCTAAGAGTCTACCTCTACATCAAGACAAACTCTCCATGCAAATATGGGAGCAAATACATTAAGCAGAGATGCCGTGTTTTCAGTTCTGGAGTCCCTAAATAAAGTGGCAACCCTGCTAATGTTGCCCAGCTATGGACATATATGTAAACTGTTGGGCAAAAAAAAAAAAAAAAAAAACCAGTATTGCTCCCAGTGAAAAAAAATGGATCACTAAACTTAATTCCTTACTAAAATGTTATGTACCGTTATTTTTAAATGCGGATTCTCAGTGGGGGATTTCCAAGAAAATTTGTAAACGCGTATTTGAAGATCCATAATTCGTAAACAGAGTTTTATGAAAAATCACATTTTTTTTCTTTTCGGAAACTTACAGTAGAATTATTTCTTTTGTATTCTAGATGTTACAGTCAACGGATACTTAATCAAAGATGACTCGGAACATGTAATAATTTTCGCTGTGCTGTGCCATGTTTCTCACAAAGTCTGGCAGTTCAGCAAACGTGTTAATCTGCAAGACATTGACGGCAACAGAGCATGTCTGTCTAGGATATTTTAATAGCGAGAACGTCATTTTTCAATAATAATTATGTCCCGTCTTCGCAGCTTCCAACTGACCCACTAACCACCAGAATGCACATTCAGAAATGCCGTATAATTTAATGTGATAATGGAATACATGAATTTTTTCAGATGAAATTGGCAACGATCAAGTAGCTGGCCTTAGCAAGCGAAGAGCCTAATTGCTTCATATCAATATTCATAGAGGTCAAAAACATTTTTCTGCAATTTAAACGTTACTCCTTTCATACATACCGGCCACCGCATCATTACCTAACAAAAAGCGTGAGCAGAAACATTTTTCCATTGAGATTTTCTTGAAAGGTCTAGCAACAAATGATAAGTGAAGTCTGTGTGATGTATTTCATGTATTATACCTATGTCATGCTCACTCAGATAGTTGGTCGTCCATTTACAAAAAAAGAATCCATTTAATTCCAACATTGAAGCATAAAGTACTTGGGTACACAGCTACGAATTTGGAAAATCACTTTTTTTAGTGCTAACAATTTTTTTCCTTTTAGTGAGTTTTCTTTTGAACAGCTTATTTTGCTTGATCTAAACATGTAATTAAATTACTCAGTAAATTACATCGTAAATTGGCTAGTAAATTTGTGGAGATCGTGCTCTTATGATATTACTTTTGAAATTCATTCTTTTATGAGGGGTATTTGTACAGTTCTAAGTTTCCCATATCAAACTCTGGCGATGAGTTCGAAGGCTATGAGGACCAAGCACTCCTCTGAGACTCAATGTTTTTTTAACAAGAAAGAGAAAGAAACACGTTGTTTTATGATCCAATATTCTCATTTATTGTAATGATGTAAGTTTGAGAACTCTTTACGTTTTGGAAGTGTTTCGTTTGAACCATCGAACTCTTCATTTACAAGATCCCTATATGCATTGAGAAATAAAAGACTGCTCCTATAGCAAGTCAATTCATGACTCTTGCGCCCGTTTTTTTGCCACCCCCGGTGATTATCAGTCAATGACCCTAAGAAAGAGACTCTGAAATGGAGGCAGGGACTATCCCCCCCCCCCCTTCCAAAGGGCCAATAGGGTTCAAGAACGCCATCATCTATATTTCTCACGTATTGCGTATTTTTCTATCTTTGCGTTAAAGTCTCCATATTTGAAAACACGTTACAGTTATTAATTAAAACATACAGGTTGTTCTTTTCGTCAAATTGATGAATGGATAAGTCTTTGCCTTGTAATGTTTTTTTTTTTACTTTTAATGTTATTAAAGGTCGATGGGTCAGTTCCTTCCGCTTTTAAACTCGCGTCCAAGACACCGAAAGACTCTGAAATCTTACGATCCAGTTCCCCAGCTCCAAGGGGTAACTGAGGGCAGACGAAATTATTTTAGAGAGCCCGCACGGATTTTTCCGCGGTGCAAAATGTACTCTCGGAAGCGACGCAGACTCCTCAAATGACGACTGATGACTAAAGGTTCAGTTACACGATCAAATTGAGCCATCAAACTGAAGCTCTGATTGGTGGAAAAAGGCCTGAGGTGAGGATGCGACCAATGAGAGGCCCAATTTGATGGCTCAATTTGATCGTGTAACTGGACCTTAGAACTTGGAGGGATCAGTTCAACGATTCTAGCCTAATTCACCAAGCCAAATTCTCGCCTCGAAAATAAGTCTCATTTGACGGATATTTGCTGTTATGCTCGATAAATAAATCATCAACCATCGTCGGGAGAAAAGTAGCGTTAACCTCCGAATTCGACTTTTGCCGCCACCCAATGATAGTGCCCAAATTGTTAGCCCGGGTCTCTTAAAATAGATTGTCTCCGGGCTGAGGCACTATTTTTCAAACGACCGGATCCGTCTAATACCTAACCTCAAAGCTATATCCAAAGCGGCATCGACGTGTCCTGGCCAGAAGCGAGCGATGCGGCTGGGTGGTCGGACTGCATCGTTGCAAACAATGCATCAAATTAGCTTTTACCTCCCATTCAACGCCATATAAAATCCAAACGTTTATCTCACAACCTGGCAACCTTGTCGGGCGGCGAGGCCGCGGAGGTCGGCGGGTCACCGGGTTAGACCGGCGCTCATCCTCGGAGCCCCCCTCCCCCCTCCGATGGCGGGCATGTTTGCCGCTCGAGGATCAAATGTTGGATGGCCTTTACAGTTTACAGTTTAGAGTTTAGATAGCCGATAATTCAGCTCCTTGAGCAACGCTCGGCCGTTGCAGTTGCGACACGACGCCGAGTCCGAAATCCCGGACGGAGAACCGCGTGAATCGAATGGGAATCCTGGGGGGGATACGGGGTTTTCGTCGACGGCCGGCACCCCCGCCGCCCCCGCGATCTGGGTTTCCCGGTAATTGGGCAGGTTTCGTCACGTGTCAACGAGTCGTCGACCGTTTCAGCGCTTTCGGCCGGGGCGTCGAAAGTGTGACCAATCATGCTCGTTCCCAGTCGCGTTACAACTCTTGATTGACCGTAATAGAGACCCGTGAGTAATGCTCTTCGGCGCGGCGTCGAGCGGACAGGTGAGGGGTCGATGATATCATCTCTTGCCAACCGGGAATGTCCTATGTGATGCTGGTTAAATTTTCGAGGAATGTGGTGCCACTAACTCTTTGGTCCCCCTCTTCAAGTAATTAAATATCAACAGTAATTCATTTTTCGCGAAGTTTAGTAGAAAATTTATCGAGAAAAGGAACTGAGGATGAAAAAGCCTATTTGCGAATCTACCAGATGACTAATTTGGAGCTATCCCCAAATTATGTAACGCTCTGGGGAGAAGGGGGTCGAGGCTATCATTATTTTTACTCGTTTAAGGATAGGGACCTACGCCACAAATGCATGATAAGGGGGGGGGGGGTTTAAAATGCCGAAAAAGTGCGTTACGTAACTAAGGAACGGTCCCTTTGATCTGTTGGGACTATGTGCGAAGAATGATGATTTATCCTCAGAAAGTTGTCCGAGCTTTTTCTAAGCTTTGACCCCTTTTTGATTTTTTAATGGTACAAATAAAATTAGTCCTAAGTACTCCAAAAATGAAATCAGGTTATAACCGTGAAAAAAGTTGAGAGCTCACTCTCCTCTAAATAGGGAAATCCAAATTTGATAAAAGAAAACCGAATCATTGAATTGTGCAAGGAATGAAATAACACTAAATTTTTTTTAAAAAAATGCTAACTTTTGATGGAATTATTGTACCTCAAAATAATTTAAGAGGATTGGATACTTTCAAGGGAGAAAAGTCATGCTAGAATTTTTTTTTCACAGAAAGCTGTAAGAGGAAGTACGTTGGTGGTGCACTTCAATCACGTACAAGCACAAATCATCCAAAAATGAGAGGTGCGGGGCATGATTATTCTATGGGGCAGCTCTCAAGGCTCTCTTTTTCCCTGAGTGCATGTGAATAGAGGAGCAACGGTCATTACTTGCATGCCATTCAAGTAATAAGACACTCCGGCCAATCACAATGAGAATAATCCTGACTAAGATGCTACTTGCCGAAAGCAAATTTTAATGGCGAATGATCGGTTCACTGATATGCGCCTTTTCCGCGGTAATCAAAGGCGAGCAACTTAAATGCCAAAACGGTGACGGCACCCTTTCAACTCCATTACCTCGAGATTGGCAATTCCCAGGCTGGTGTCGACGCTGGGCTAAGGTCACACCCAACGAGCTATCGACATGACAAAACCATCGACCATTGCCAACTTGCGGTATCGCGACCTGGGAAAGTCGGACTTCTTTTCCACTGGCGAAGTATTTTTCATCTAAATGGCTTCGGTCATTTCAGCACGTTTTCTGATAATTTTACAGATGCAACTTCTGAAATGTTATGTATAAATGGTTTATCATTTAAATCAGCAGCCTGGAATGAACGATAACTCCAGAATCAGTGAACGAAGCGTCAAGCCTGTTGGTACCACATTTAAGAAATTTATGCCTGGAGCTCACATTATTACAAAAAAAAAAAAAAAAAAAAAAAAAAAAAAAAATTAAACCAACTTGCCCTGAAGACTACACTTGTGGACCGTAAGGTCTACAAGGCATAACTCTGTATTACTTTTGCAACATTAGTCCTTGCGTGCACGTCTATTAGATGTTCTATTAGAGTTTATCAGTGTTCGAAGTATTGAAAAATGACAATAATCAAAATTATTACCTATCACCCGTCATAATTTATTTGACTCTCTATGACTCTACACAATGAATGGTTTGGCTACCATGCATATTTTATAGAGCTGAACCTAATTTTCTCACCCCTACTTGGCGCTAAACTGGCGGATGTGTGAGAAAATAATTCAATTCCACTTTATCTCTCTTCAACCAATCATGTATTGAAAGATGCTGCAATCCTTTTGACACCATGAAACAATATGATGAAGGTGGAGGCTACTTTGCTACCTTGAAAATAGCTAATTACGAGATCAGATGAACAAGCCAGTATTATGCGAATAAGAGGATAAGATCACGTTACATTGCCTTCTTTATATTGTGTGAGAGGAATCATTTAGCTACGACAAAATCAGGCATACTAGAGCCGAGAGCTTATGACTATTCGAGCGTTAGTGTCATGGCGTGGTGTCACTTGAAAATGAAGGCGATTCTACATGTTTTACTTAACCCTTTGTACTACCACTACCACTGTTCTACTTGTTTCACCTGTTGTTTTAAACATGGAATTTACCTGGGAAAAGTGCCTTAAAGTGGGGGAGCAATGACATAATCGCACCTTGCACATAAAGAGGTTTCCTTACCATCATTTGGCGCAAGGAGCACCCAAAAATTGACTTTTTTGTTGCAGTTTAAAGTTTGAGGACAATAAATGAAGAATTCGAACAGAACGCCGTCAAAAATTGTGTGAAATTCATGGCTTAAAAAGTTGACTTAATATTGTTATAGAAGTATTTGAACATTTTTAGCGACCATAACTGAAATTGATGAGTTTTAACCCATTTCCGTTTTCTTGCGAGCAATTTGAGTTTCCATCTAATACAAATTTTGCTTTGCTCCATCTTCAACCCCAAGTGAAACACAGAGTTGCAAATATCGAGAGGCCAACCGCTTTAATCAATATACTTTTTTTTGTAGCATGGCACACAGTTAAAAATTTTCATGTTTATGTTTATTTTGGATTACATTGAGTTACTGTTTTCCAGTTAGACCAACTAAAAGAACTTGGTTAATCGACCAATTTTTTGGTTATATCGACCGAGGTAGGAACGAGGAGACCCTAGGTAATCTAAAACGTCTAGGGATGAGGAAAAAGTCCTGCCGAACTAATGTACACTTGTTCCGCATCTATCAAAGCTGCATCAGCTTTGGTTTCAAAGACGTCGCAATATTGAGGATGATCTGACCTACCTGAACTTGTACGATCCATCTACGTTGGGTCCATCCCTCTCGAATTTGACGATGGGAATAGGAGTGGTCTCTTGAGCGAGAGTTACAGCGCACACGGCGGCTAATAAAATGGCAATCTGAAACACAAAAAAAATAAAACATTTAAATTAAAGTACAGGTCGTCAACAAACTTTTTCTCACAGTTTTTGCGTAAAAGCTAGGACTTAGTAAACGTGGTGTTTTTGAAACATTAATAGCTTTTTTGATAAGCAGTTCATCACGAACACATATTCTTTGCATACTGAAAAAAAAACTCCGGTTACAAAAGCTGAGTTCCCGGGATCAGAATCCGAAAGCTCCGGGTGCAGCACCCGTTGTTGTTCTAGCCCCTGAATTTGGAGCAGCCAAAGCTACGGTTCCAGCACCCATAATTTTTGGCTCAATTCTATGTTCAAAACGGAAGATATGTCATGTAGCCCGTGAATTTTTTGTGTGTGTCAAGCACAAAGTTTAACATTCCCGTATTAGGAAGGTCAACATTCGAATGTTGGAGTCCCGAAATTAAAAGCTTGCACCATTGCCATCATACGAATGGATTTATCTATGGCTATTAGTATTGGTTGGAATGATACATATTATCAGTGTGCGCCTGTCAGCAAATGTATTTCATCATCGAAAATCGAGAGTTCATTTACACGAGACATTCTCAGGAAAATGCTCTTGGTGGGTGTGCAGCACGCAAGTTGTTGAAATGCGTGAGTTTGGTAACACATGTAAATCGGACCGGAGTGAATAAGTGAGATAGTGCACAGGCGCATGCGCCGCACACGCTGAACTATGAATAAATTTGTGCTCGAGCGGCCTTGAAGATGCTACCAATCACGAACTGGAAGGTTGCGCTCGTTGTCACTTTGTGTCTAATTACATTTTCGTCTACCTTTCATAGACTTTTTCAAGTAAACGATCTTTGGAGAAGCGTATTCTAGAGAGGTCAGCTGGGAAGGGCCAATAAATTTTGGGATAATGTCACTGACTCAAATCCTGGATTCATTGCCATGTTTTGAAAAAAAAATCCTGAACTGTATCCCATTCAGAATTCTGTCAGAAATGTAAGTATTTTACAATGAGGAAAATATTAGTAAAATATTACGAAATGCTTTTGACATAGAACTATTTCTTTAATCATGGAAGTCACTTTTGGAATATTGTTCAAGATAGACAGTTTTTCTCACTTTCTATCTTAAAAATTCATTCGATAAAAAAATCGTCACTAATACAAATTATATAAATCAGAAAAAATCGGCACAAAAATTGGAAATACTACAGTTTAGGTAAGAGATAGGTTTAAAAAGCAGGCATTAGAGACTTTACAAAGTAGATTGCTACGCCACAGAGTATGAACGTTGGGATTTATGATAATTAAAAAAGAGGGTGGTGTTACAAAATATTCTCAAGCTTTTCACCTTGAATCCGTTGTAACATCCAAACATCATCATTTTATGATCACTCACCAGCTCAAAGAATATTTATGAGCTTAAAAGTTTTTTTTTATCTAATTTGTTAATATTTCAGTTTTTCTTTGAATTTTTTTTGGCGTAATACACTGGAAGTAGGAAAGATGGTGCTTCTTCATATGATTACGATCTTTTACACCAGGAGCACTGGAAAAAAAACACATTGGATCTAGAGTCCAGACTCTTAAAAACATCGACAAGAAAAAATACTCTTGATTCAATCAGATTTCAGCTTAAATCAAGAACCAAGCCTCTTAATTTGAGCGGATTTCCTTTTGATTTAAGCTTAAATCTGATTGAATCAAGAGACCTTTTTCTTGTCAATGTTTTCAAGAGTCTGGACTCTAGATCCAATGTGTTTTTTTCCAGTGTATTGTTGCACGGAATGAACCGAATGCCACAAGTACCAGTATTCTCATCACTTTCACATCGAAGGGATGGTTAAACCTCTTCTCAACCACGTCCTTCAAGCCCTCACCCAAAACATTTCTCGCGACAGGAAAAACCGGTGAGAATCGGGCGGAATCTGGCAACTGCGGTTGCACACCTGTCGCCGCGAGTGTGAGATGATCCTCGGCCGATAAGTCGCGGCGCGGCGCGGCGTCGCGGGTGCACCGCAAGTGTGAACTGTTCTTCGGCTGCGGCCGGGGATCCCGAGGTCTTGACCGCGCCAGCGCGGGTCAGGTCTCGTTGCCAAGTCTGGAGGCGAGTTCACACCGAAGCAGACGTGACGCCGGCGGAGGGTGATGTCGCCGGGATTAACTCCGTTACAACATCTTTTTGGCAACGTTACAAGGTCAAGTTTGAGCTACCCTCAGGCCTCATGGCACATAAATGAGACGTTGCGCTCAGATGTGAGCATCGATGCAAAGAGAAGAGTTTGATTATTTTTGTGCTTTTTCCGTAAATTTACGACTTATTTTTATGTAATCACAATCATTATTTGTGTATTGTTCCGAAATTCAGATCGAGAGACTTAAATGCATGGCAAAGAAAGTGGATATTGTTCTCTTCAATGGAAGGCCTCGAGGCGATCGGATGCAGGGAGAAGAGTTTGATGATTTTTGAGCTTTTTTTTGTAAGTTTATGACTTTTGATGTAATTGAAATCATTATTTGTGCATTGTTCCGAAACTCAGATCGAGAGACTCAAACGAATGGTAAAAGAGTGGATGTTGTTCTCTTCAATGGTACGCCTCGAGGTGATCGGATGCAAGGAGAAGAGTTTGATGATTTTTGTGCTTTTTCTGTAAATTTATGACTTACTTTGATGTAATCGCAATCATTATTTGTGCATTCTCCCGAAACTCATATCGAGAGACTCAAACGCGTGGTAAAGAAAGTGGATGTTGTTCTCTTCAATGGTAAGCCTCCTGATTTTCATGGCATATTTTGTCACTCGGAGGTGCAAAGCTCTCAAACTTAGATCGAGAGACTCAATCACTCGGTGAAGAAAGTGGACGTACTTTTCTTCAGCGCTATAGATACATAAATTTTTAAGATATATAAAGAATGAAAAAACTACTCTCCGCGAAAAGGCCTACAGTTCGAGTATAGCGATAAAATGAGATAACTTCAATCCATACGACGAAGTTAGGAACAGTAAAATGTTATTTACGTTGAACTTTCAGCTTCTTCACGGTGGGCAGAATCCTACTGTGCAAAAAATTGGGGGAATTGGCTAAGTAAGAGACGAAGATTCCACTTCTTATAAATGCAAGTAAATGAACCTCATTTTTAGTAGTTCCTTAACTTGCAACTGCTTATTCCTTTAAACTCAAAACCCATTGGTTATTTTGGTTCAAATTCCTCTGTATGGTTATAAAATATACAATCTCGTAATTAACGAAAACGGCTTCGGTTCGAAAAGCAAAAATTGAACTCACTAGGCGCAATACATGAACGTGTGGCTCTCATCAACTAAATTCGAAATTTCTGCCGTGAAATTGCGTTTTTTGAGCCTAGGAGAAGTATGCGATCTCATATTACAACATTTTGTGATTCAAAGTCAAGTTGGTGTCGTAGTCGGTAAAAATTAACAAAAGACGAAAAATAGTGAAACGATAATTATTCCATTATTAAATAGAGACCAACAATAATGTTTAAACGATGCCTATAGGAGATTTAATGATTCTCGAATATTTTATCGAAGCAGAGTAATTTAAACACATTAACAATGCGAAATAGGCGAAATTTTTAAAGCGAGATACTTATTCAATAGGGTAAAGTTCCACTATTGTTCGATTTACGGCCGATCGGACGGTCACCTGCACGCCCATGCAGCGATACGATATACGGTCTCCAAGGCAAGTTCTTCGGTTATTAATTAATTGAACAAGTTTGTCCTCCGATAGACCGAGATGACACACAGCAGTTGGTAGCACAGATCGCATCCGAAGATGTTTCTCATCGAACATACCTTTGTATTCATTAACTTGTTATCCGTATCATGTCCACCGTGTACTAATTAACAGATGAGAAATAGGTGCAAGGTTGACAAGTTTCCATCCTAACGCGCCGCCAGGTCGAGAGATGGGCGGATCACGGAAAATTGTAGAAACTTTGCAATTCATTTTGTAGCTCTAACTTGCTCATCTTATGCAATTATCGTGCGATTTGGCCGTCCTGAACAGCAGACGATAGACCACGAGAAACGAACTTAGACTTTACGATTTCAAATTCGCAGCACCATCTACAGTAATATCACACTACGCTCATCTCTGCGGAATCATCCTGAAAGAATCGAGAAGAGAAGCTGTGTCAAGGTGGGTATTTCTAATTAATTCTGCGGTGTGACACAAAGAACATACGTGCCACCCGCTCTTATTCTGCTTGCCCGCAAAGTCGATTTGCTTTGATGTTGCTTAAAACACGTGCGTTGAAATCACACACCGCCACATTCACCTGCTCTTCTTGAGTCGTCAGATGGTGGGTGTGTCAATGACCTCCATACACTGCGGTCCTACGATCCGGATATCTTCATAAATACATTTTCTTGATTTTTCTCTTCAAAGATTTTATTTACAGCGAATTTGTAAAAAATATTTTTTATAAGATTGCGCAAGCTTTAATTAAGATATAGTACGCCATAAATTTGCAAGGTCCCTTACATTTTTGAGAAGCTCTATTTTTTTCTGCGCCTTTCCTTTCGGATCAGATTCCTTCCATACATTAATTTAATCCCTTAGAAATATTCACATAGACAGAGGTTTGATTTCAAAAATCTTAATGATAGGAGGGGTCAACATCTTCATGAACCAAAGAAAAATCCCTCCAAAAAGACCAAAGGAGCACACAAAATCAAGAATGAAGAAGGAATTTTGAAACTTTAAAGTGGTGGGCGTAATTTTTACGCTTAAAATATATGCCTCGGACTAAGTCTCGCGAAGCCCATTTTTGAAGAAAAATATTAATATATTCCCTTGATATTTTCCGGAACTTTCGGAGAAATTGCGAATATTATTATCTGAAAAATTGAAGGAGAAATATTCATAAGTTTACCAGAAAATTGGTGCATTATCATAGGAAATTTGGCAGCGCCTGAAGGTTTATAAGGCGTTTTGCCTTAGCGCGGTGATGTATAGGTCCTATCGTCATATCCGTGGCGTAAGGGCGTATCTCAATTTTCCTCGTGAGAGCCCTCAGCTTCGTATAACTCTATGATTCCCGGGGCTCATGCGAGTACAGAGATACGCCATTTCGTCGGAAGACCGACGATATGTGCCGTTCCAGAGCTCTCATCAGATATGCAGAGTCCGACCTACGGACATTGATTTCCTAGGGCAATCAAAAGTTTCAGATAGTGTCTAGGTCTGGGTGCACTTTATATTTAGTGTGAGGTAACCGTAGCTCGCATCGTAACAGTAACATTTTGCGCGATTCCGAAATATTTCATGCATAATGACCGGTTCCTCGACAGCAGCTCCCATTGTTCCGGGAGAACACAAAGACAAAATCCTCGCGCAAAATTTCTACGTCAGCAGAGTTTTGAGCGCACCTACATTTTTTTCATCCAAGGTTGCCACATGCCATACTTGTTTAAATATCGTGTCAAAAAGAAGGGCGAAAAGAAAGCAAAATGAAGTAGAGACTACGAATTAATAAAATAGCTTACGAAAGGATCTCTTCCTAAAATTGTTTCGACTTCCTTCCTAATTTCTCAATTTTGCTTTTCCAAATGGACAGATGAAACCAAAATTGATTAAAATAGTACTATCCTGTTTTATACAGGATTTTTTTTTCTTTCTTAAAGTATGATTTATGATTCGATAAGAGGAACCATTCTGAAAGTTTTACATAGGCGGATCGAGGCACTCGAAACAGGAGGGGGGGTTCAGGGGCTTCCCCTAGAATATTTCCGAGCTTTGAAAGCATCAAATATGCAGTTTGAGTCAATCTGGTCATAAATGAAAATTAACAAATATGAGCTTCCCTCCTTTTTCTTCCTCTTTTTTCGTGCGAACGCGAAGGTTATACGTTCCCTACGACCCCCTCCCCCCCCCTTCGAACCACTTATAAGTTTTGTAAACAAATGGATAAAGATTACACTCACGTCTGATGAATTTCGTCCACATGGAGCATTTTTTCTTAAATTATTTTTGCTTAAAGTCTTGCAAACTGTCAATACATTTCAATAGAAATTCAGCTATATATTTTGCATGAAGCCTTGTTCCCAAAACGGTTATTTGTATTGATGGTGGGTGTGTCAATGACCTCCATACTTTGGTCCTACTATCCGGATGTCTTCATAAATACATTTTCTTGATTTTTCGCTTCAAAGATTTTATTTACAGCAAATTTGTAAAAAAGATTTTTTATAAGATTGCTTAAGCCTTAATGGAGATGAAGTGCGCCATAAATTGTTTTCTTCAATTATGTTTGCTTAAAGTCTCGCAAACTCCCATTACATTTCAATAGAAATTCAGCTATATATTTGGCATCAAGTCTTGTTCCCGAAACGGTTATTTGTATATGTATCATATTTATGCGAGCGAGCGAAGGAGTTCTTTGCTTTTTGATTCGGGTCGCGACGTGACGATCGAGAACAATGCTCGCTTAATGCTCGCGTCCATCAAAATTCGCAGTTTGGTTTCATGGGCTCACCTCGGTGCGCGTGAGCCGTGCGAACTCGCAGAATCCCGCCCGAAACCCGGAAATCGTCATCGCAGAGGACGCCCCGCGAGTTACATCTCGCACCGTTATCCATTTCGTAATTCTCGGTGATCACGCAGGGAGGATAAGGGAGGGAACTCTGTAAGTTTAAGTGATCGGGTGACTGAAAAACGGAACGATTCGTTGTTTCGCAAATGGAGGAATGACTCAATTTGAAGATTGGAAAACTATTTTAATGATGCTTTTTTCCGGAAATAACCGCGCAATTTTTGTCCATAATTTCTTAAGTTCTGCTTCAATTTGTAGAAAAATCAGAGCAATTTTTGATGAATACTTCTTAACACACTGGAAAAAAAACACGATTGGATCTAGAGTCCAGACTCTTGAAAACATTGACAAGAAAAAATACTCTTGATTCAATCGGATTTTTGCTTGAATCAAAACGAAATCCGCTTAAATTAAGAGGCTTGTTCTTGATTTAAGCCAGATTCTGATTGAATCAAGAATACTTTTTTCTTGTCGATGTTTCTGTATGACGTCTGGGTACACTCTAGATCCAATGTGTTTTTTTCTCCAGTGCTCAGCAAAGTGCTCAACAAGACATTCAGTAGCCTGCCAAGTGAAGAGAAAAGGTTGCTATGCTCGAGGAAGTGTTTCAAATTCTTCAAAGTTACTACTGTCTTATGAACCATACCTCTGGTAAAATTTTCCAATTATGAGTTATCTCAACTAAAAAGATGGCGAATTCAACCGCGATTAGCCGAAGAAACTATTAAGCTAATCATCCTTTTTTCCTTGCAGTGCGGGTCTCTAAAATATTTTAACCCTGGTGGTATCTGACAAAGAAAGGATTGGCATTCTAATCAACAGGATGGCTCTCCGAACAACTAAACGTATGTAAATCAAAAGGAACTATGTGCAATGTGACATGAGTCGTGTAATACATACGTCTTTATGGATCTCAGGGCTCGTATCTGAATGGATATAGTTCCTTTTGATTTAAATACGAGCAACTCACCGCTCCCTGTCACGCGTGCATAAAGTGAGGAATATGGAGGGTATTTTCGCTGAGTAATAACCATAAACACGAATAGGCAAGTTGCTTATTAATAACCGGGTGCTTATTAATAAACGACCGGGTAATAGCGGCGCGGCGCTGCAAGTGGGAACCCGGCCCGCGAAGGTGGAGGCGGCAAGGGAAAGAGGGGCACGCCGCAGGTTAAAACAGGTGAGAAATAGGTTTCTTGGCTCATCGCTGCAGTGATGCATCAAAATAAGCACGGGTTTCGACAGCCATTGATACCTCCGATCCAAAAATCGGCGTCACATGCCAACGGGTGAATTTTGCGACAAAAATTAGAGGAGTTTCTTTTTCTGTTTCCTTTTTCGGTGTTACTTCTTCACTCTTGTACGGTCGATGCTTTACTGAAATCCAAAATGGGATTTACTACTTTCCTTAGGGGGTTTAGTGCTTGGAGGTCCTATCAATTTGCATTCGCAATTAGCCCAGAATTCTAGGAATTTATCTAGTTGTCTCTCTACTTTCTTACTCAGCGTTGAAGTCTCCGAAGAGGGGCCAGGTGCCCCTCCAAGAATAGGGTTTAATATTAGTGTTTACCATGTGACCTGATGATGATCTCGTCCAGATCGAAATAGCTATCGTCAAGATCGTCAAATTCTAAAATCAGCGTGATCGGAGGAAAAATAAAGGTAAAATGGTCAGCGGAAATCCAATTGTTGCGGAAAAAGGCGAGGGAGGTATCACACGGTGTCACGAGGCCGGATTTTGATGTGTTGACACAAGGCCGTCGTAAAATCAAACGAGGAGAGAGTTCACTTCACGGTGAAAATTAACGAGCAAGAATGAATGGGGATGCGTCATCTGCATATTGCCCGTTCCCGACAGCCGGAATGGCGCCGCGCCGAGACAAAGGATTGCGCAACGGCTGCAGGCTTGCACCTATAATTATCGTTCGTGTCATTCTGGCGTGGTCTATGGGGCCTGGCCTAAATGAGTCGGCGACGTTTGTGGGCTAAAGGCCGACCGACGCGACCGGCCCTCCCGACAGGGCACAGCCAGCCGGCCCATCGTAAAATGGCTCTAAATGACCCATCCTCTTGGCTCCACCTTCGTTCCTTGATAATTTTTTTCAAGCAAATTAGACACGGGGATTTCTTAAGTACATAAGAAACTTAAAATAGATCAAAATTTGCCCAGATAAATATTAGAGAATATTTTACCCTGATAAATATTTTAAAATAGAGTAATATAGTAAAATCAGGATCGCGTTCCACTTTAATTTCATGTGTGTTCCTCAACGTATGATAGGAATGCAATTTTCAAGGAAATTAAATAATTGAATTGAAAGTCTTTAAAGCACGGTGTTACAGAATTTAACCTTTACTCGAGAAAGCTGGTTTAAAGTTATACTACTTGGTTTAGGAATATGTAAACGTTTAATGTCACACAACATTTTAAAAAAATTTACATATTTTAGGAATAAGCACTGAATTAAATCACATTGTCATGGATTTAAAAATTAAAGTTTTTTAAAATATTAGTTGAATAAAATCAACACCCCAATTAGGTGAAGTATTTTTTTTTAAAGGTAAGCCTTACTTTTGTCGCTCATCAGGTTATTCGCTCGATCAGAGGTGTACTAAATTTAAAATAAAGCTGATAAATTACGAGATTTTTCTCACATCCTAATGCTCAAAACTTACAAAAGTATTCTATTTTGGAGAGAACCCCTCCCCCCAGCCTTTAAAATAATGCTTTCATGACAACCCCTGGACTCATTAGGTTACAAACAGCTTTTTATGTCTTCGCAACGACAAAATCTTCCTTAAACCACACTCGCACTTGCATAAGCGAAAATAGGTTACTGAGTAACACAGCACGGTTACAGTCACTCCATTAGTTCTCTCTCTTTTCCGTTTCCAACCATCTACGAAGCCATAATACACATTGCAGGCACACGTGCGTATGGTGGCCTACCCCGCATTCAGCAAGGCGCATCTTGTGAGACGCGGAGCGAGTTGTTGCACATGTGTCAATTCCCATGATTCATTGCGAGGTCGCCAATAGTGATGGGGTCGTGGTTCATGATCCAAGTTCACACCGGACAGATAGACTATGCACGCGTATGTGCTGTGTGAACGAGTCATGTAAGCAGTTGCCAAGTTTAATATTAATTTTACAGTTTTCATTGTCGCATGTATCGAACATGGTGCATAGGTATATCTGACAACTCTGGAATGCACAGTGCAGTGACGCCAACCTGCATTGCATGTCGTCGCTTTTGCACAACTACGGGTAGAGTCGTCGGTTCATGCCATTGATGTCCCAGTTGCCAATTTCAAGTGTGGATCGAGCCGATGTGAAAAATGGTGTTTTTTTCTGTACATGTTTTGACATTTTCTGCGATTGCCAATTTGGCACGATCACGATAGCATGTTTACTTAATTTTTTCAATCAATCGAAGGAGTTTTTTTGTAGGGCCTCTCTTTAGATTCACCCAAGAAGTTTTATTCAAGGAGGGGGTAACTGCGTCACTCAAGTCAGACGCTCAAATTTTTTGTCGTAACTAATCAAACTAACCCTTTTCAGGGTCACATCTGGTTCGTTAAAATAGTTTTACAAAAATGTCACCAAGTTTTGAGCTTCAGGGGTACGCTTGAACCATGTTTTTGGTGATATTTGAGGAAAATTAACCAACTTTAATGACAAATAGAAACACTTGTTCGTTGAAGTGTTCCTAATATAAGGAATCCCTCTTCACTCTTATTTGTGTTCTACTTAGGATTTTTTTCTGCCTCAGTTCTGAATTCAAACTATTTAGTTTGGTAAAAAAATCAATATTTTTTAGTATATTCACTAAATGGTGGTTCTTTCCAGCTTGTCATAGTATAAAGCCATAATGAATCAAAGAGAAAAACCAAGTGACAACCGAGCCCACTTTTAGTTTTTAACGAGTAGAATTTAATCATTACAAATAAACCCTGCTGTCCTCCTAGTTTAAACTCATTCAAAGCGACTAAAAAATAAGAGTCAGATTTTCAATTGATAAGAATGATGAAGTTCGTATCTGCAAAGTGCAGCCTATTATAAAGCTGCTATGGTTAAGGAAAAGCATTAAGGTACAACCGGTAGCTTTTCTTTTTTTTACAAATGTTACGGCAACTGCGTAAAGTTGGAAGAGCCGATGGGTCCAGCGCGGGATCGGGTCATCTTTGGCGAGGCGAGCTTTCGGCAAGGTGTCCATCGCCAATAAATCCGCGCTGGTTTACGATGTTGGTGGCGTTCGGCGTTTTTACTGCCGCCTTTGTTGTTCGTGGCTCGATCCGATGTACCGCGGTTACCGAATAGAATCGATTTTGCGCAACACCTCTGTGCCTTATCATTTCTGGGTCGTTTGATAGCTTCATCGACAGCTGCGGTCATATATCACCGTCGTTTCAACAGTCATCCGATAGCCTGCGGTTGCTGTTGCTGTTTACTCATTTAACGACAGCTGATTAAATGTGCATAGTGTCAAATGAGAAACGAAAGAGTGAGCTTTATAAAGTTTTGTAAAATCAACATCAACGGGGGAGGGGGCTGGAATTACGGATTATACGAAGAGCGCAATAGTTTTTGGTCATGCTTTTCAAATTTCGTTGTTTTTTGGAACCTCGGTTATTGTAGCGTACAAAAACTTTGGAAACTTTTGGAAACTTTGCCGCGGAATAGATATCTGATCCTACGTCCAAAAACTTCAGTTAATGAGACCGTGAACTTAGTTATTTCATAAGTAACCGAGAACTTCTTTTCCCCGTGAATCTATGTATGCACTTGGGAGTAGATCAATAACCACACAAATGCATTTCTGTACTGTGAAGTCAATTAAAATCACTATGAACTTACTACTGGTCAAATTTTCCATGGCGAATACATATCCTACAAAAAATGATTGAAATAGTCTCTAACGTTGTAAAAAAAATTGTCTGAAATCATGTGCTCCAACGTGTGGGTTAACTTCAGCACCTAGTACTTGGTCCTCGATAGGAGGACGAAAATCCGATTTTAATCGTAAAAATGATTCAGTTCGATTTTTCTTAAAAATTAGTAGTCGCGTCCGTCTGTGAGCTCAGTCCTATGAATTAACAAAGAGCAGAACAAAAGTATATGAAACCCAACTCTTGCATTTTCATTTTTTTTTTTCCAAGTTTAGTATAATGCATCATGCCATGCCTCTCAAAAAGCTGTAAAAAGGCAAATGAAGTAAAAATAATAGTTAAGACGATTCTGAGGTAAATGGTATCGTAGCCTTGAAAAGTTGTCTCTTCTAGGCTTGTGAGACAGATAAAATTGAATTAAATTTTCTAAATAAATGAAAAAACGATTGACCAAATGAGAAGTGGCTTGAAGAAAAAGGGATGAGCATTAAATTCTGTAATGTCAAGAACCTCTTGACACGCATTTTGGCCGATGAAGCAAGATTTGAGTTTGGCGACAAACTGGACACTTCCCAGTTAGGAGGGATCCACTCGTGGTCACTTGTCTCTTGCACAGAGCACCCTTGAATATCAGGTAAACATGGTAAGTATGTCAGGATTCATAAGTTATTACTTGCACGCCGCCCGCTTCGGATGATGCAAATATAATGGTCATCCACCAGTAAGTGGCCAATCGGCAGCTTTTGCTGCAGAGACTGACGACCACCATAAAAAGATGAGTTGTTCGGCGAAATCGAATCAATAACCTTTTAGTGTCCAAATAAATTTTTTTATTGCATACTGCATAACTGACACGGTTAAACCCACGACATGAAGATTTAAAGTCTAAAATAATTGCAAACAGTAACACGCCTTCATTTTGCCTATTAGGCAAAAAACCTCTCACGTAGAGTTCCATATATGCTTGATTTGACTGCATTGTGGATCTCAATAAAAAATCAACTGTCTGAATTGCAATTCTTTGAGATAGAAAAATTGTTTATACATTCGCTGTTCCATCTTGCACAAACCCTGAGTTATAAAGATTGACACTGTGAGCGAAATACCGACATGATTGTAGCCTATTTTGAAAGATATTTAGTATTGGTCTCTAAAAATAATTGAATTATCATGCGGATTTTCCAGGACTGAAACTTTCTGTCATCCTAATTGTTTTAAGATCTGTATGGTATCCGACATTGAGGGTACATAAATAAGATGCCATGGATGAGAAATTTAGGGCGCGAATATGAGTGGAAAAAATGCGCCGGCTAAATGAACTTGCAAAGTTTGAGTCCTGACAAAAAAATGAAAAAAGACGTACAAAAGACATGCGCTTGATCAATAAAACGGAAATCTTAAATGCCCGAAAAATGAAACTGGTTTTCGCAGACTCGTAAAGTTGTAGATCAGTCCAGCCTATTCAAAATTTGGTCTGTTTAGATCATGCTTGAAGAAATTAATACTCGATTAGCCGTTGTTTCTGTTATGGTTACAAGTAATCGTCATTTTTAAACGTCATGAGAAAGCAAGGTGATTATGTTGAGAAAATCAAGAATTCACAGTAAATTCAATTGAAACACTGAAGACTATGCTGACATCGGCTCATTTTCAGAGATATAGACATTTTTTGAACTTTCTAGGAACATGCACTGCGCTCTGGTCCATTGAAACTTAGTTACAGTAACAAGCAAAAATGTTTAGACGAGAGAGTCTTTCGGAAAAGAAAGAAACAACATTTGTTCAATGTGGCATCATCGTCGGATTCACTAATGGCTACACAGATAATAGCCGAAACCAATCCGCACGGCCAGTAGCTGGCACTTGATAGGATCTTCAGACAACGCTGCGTGGAGATGTTTCGTAACTCTTTTGCGAAAAATAAAAGTTAGCTCACATTGACCTCACAGTATGTAAGTGCAGTAAAGTACCGAATTGGCCCTGCACGGTGATTTGGGGTTTAACATGCTATTCCGGCTCGAGCGCAGGGCCAAGTTGCGTCAATTTTGCGGGTGGGATTGAGACTAGTATATACTTTTTACGATATTGGTTCATGGTCACACCAACGGAGTAATAAACTGCTGGTGAAGTTCATTTTTGAGCTGAGGAATCACCACAAAAAGCTTAAGAGTACATGTTGCATATTTCAAACTTTCATAAGAGCCTAACTATTGAGAAGGACATTAGGGCTAAGCTTTCAAAAAAAATCCTATATTTTTGTCACCGTAAGCGAATCTTTAATCCAGAATTACGCTCACAATATTATATTCACTTTTTTATCATAAAGAGATTTCCTTTGGATAAAATGAATCCTCTTTTTCTAAGAATCTCCATCATTGTCCTGTTTGAGAGAAAAATCAAAATCTTATTTACACCTCCTCGGAAAGAGAGTGTGTCGACATTGTTTGGGTGTCGGAGCACATTGCAGAGAAGAAACACCTATTGGTAGAAAGATTTTTCATCGGGCTAAGACAGCTACAGTGGTCAAAGTTTTTATAGACGAAAGGGTTTCTAGGGATGAAATATGCGTATTTTGGGAAACGAAGACAGGTCATAAGAAGAGCGTGGTATAAAACTTTAGATCTACCTTTAGGCTACACCTCTGATATATCACTTTCCTGAAAAAGTGTATACATCGATGTGAGTCACTATCATTCCCTTGTGTTCTGCGACAAGAATTTGCATGCGAGAATTTCTTTATTAATGACAAAAATTCGGCAGATGGGCCACAGTTTTCATCTGGAATCTCTCATTCATCTGGATTGAAGCCAATGAAGGTACCACGCTATCTGAGGTCCATCTACACAGCCATTCTGCAAATATAGAGCTATACATCGCAGTGATCTTTTCGTTTTACATCCAAAAAAGACTGTCTGTATTCACATCTGAAGTCTTCTGATGTAAGTACTGATAGTTTCACGATTGTGGTCTCAACTGACAGCTTGAGCTGGAGTATTTCAGATGTCCATCTGCAAACTACATAGATCCGTCATGATCTGAACTCTCCTACGCAGAGGTACTTTTCTTTCACGAGCCCTTCTGGCTAAAGTGGTAAAATCCAAAAATTTAACTCGGTGCTCATTCATTCTTGCAAATTTCACTTTAAGTAACCTTAACGGCGCTTAAATTATCCAGATTGCAGCACTGATGCAGAGGTCCAGCGGATCGTTCAATGACGCAAAGCTTGACGCTTTCGTACGAGTAAACAACCGAGGAGTAGCTAAGCCGAAGATAAACAATAGACTCTCCTCCTGTTGTGCAATTCGTCTGGCGGGTGCGGGCCTATCCAACAATTAGCGGACCTGCGGTTGGTTATTAATCATTTTTAGCGCTAATTCCTCTGCCGGTCTCTCTCGCTTGATTTGCTCACCGATACTGCACTGATGCCTTTTTTGATTAAAATCAAGAACGAAGTACAAAACCTACACCCTCAGTCTCATAGCTTTTACAGCGACAGAAGCTTTAAAAATCTATAACATTTTTATTGCCATCGATAAAATTTTTATTGGTAGACCAAGGTTGAGCTCGGTTTACGATATTTTCAGTTGTCTTTTTTAAGCAGAATTCAATCACTTACGTGTGGCGCTAAAATATTAAGATGATAAGTAAATTTGACGGAGGAACGCAAAATGTGCCTTCTGGTGGGGGAGAAGGATGAGATACCTATACCACAGCGTGGTGGGGATGATACGACATCTCGAATAACACCCCAAAATTTCAAAATTTCATCCTGTGATAGCAATTAAAAGTTTGACTAAAATAAGTGGGGTACAATGTTGAATGTAAAGGAATAAAATTCGGTGCCGAAGTCTATAAAGTGCCAAAAATCCTCGAGTCATGTGAAAATGTAGTGAAAGTAGCACCGTAAAAGCGCATGACACTCAGCAACTAGAATAGACTCCGCTCCATAATACTGCCGTGCTAAGGAAGAACGCCGTATGAACATTCGAGAGTTGCCAAATTTCCTTCGATAAATTGTTTATTTTTGAGGCAAGTTATGAATATTTTTCCTTGAAATTTTCAGGAACTATAGGTAAAATCATGAACAAAATTATATGACAAAATGGTAGAAAAACATCACTATGTTTACCAGGAAATTCGTGTTTTATCAAAGGATATTTGGCAACGCCTGAAGGTTCATACGGCGTTTTTCTTTAGCACGGCAGAATACTGTAAGTGAATACCGGAAACTGTAAATACCGGAATACTGTAAGTACCGGAAGGTGAATAGATTCTGCTCCGCATTCATATCACCCGGGGTTTTTGGGCCCTATATGGACTCCAGCTTTGGGTCTTGCGCAAATTACTGAAGAAATTTTCAGCGCCTTGACTGAACACTGGAAAAAAAAACACATTGGATCTAGAGTCCAGACTCTTGAAAACATTGACATGAAAAATACTCTTGATTCAATCGGATTTTTGCTTGAATCAAAACGAAATCCGCTTAAATTAAGAGGCTTGGTTCTTGATTTAAGCTAGATTCTGATTGAATCAAGAGTACTTTTTCTTGTCGATGCTTTTAAGAATCTGAACCCTAGATCCAATGTGTTTTTTTTTTCAGTGCGCTTTGACTGAAATTTAAACTTTAAGGCACTTAGAAAATGCATAAAAGCTCAACTTCCTCGCGCCGCGACGAGAGGGTAGTGGGGAGGCGTGCGTTATTTCGAGCGCGTCGAATCAATTAGCTGGACCGGATAATCCGGTTGTCGGTTCGGGAGGGCGACGGAAGGTGTCGCCGCCTCTCCGTGCCCCGTTCGCGGTGCTGCTGAATTGATTGCTCCATTATCGGCTCGATCGGGTTCATTCATAAAAGTCGCCTCCTACCGGGCCAGCCTGGGCCGCCCCGAAGCTCGTCTCGTTACACCACTCACGACACCGAGACGACGTTGAGTCGTTTAAATCAATGTGTCAACGCACTCCTGATCTTGCACCGATTTGCGCGGTTCCTGATGCGCATACGGTATGCGCTTAAGCTCTCCCGTTTGAGGATAGTCGGCTGTACTGCCGTGCTAAGGAAAACTGCTCTATGAACCTTCAGGCGTTGCCAAATTTCCTCCGGCAAATCACTGCTTTCCGGGAACATTTTTGAATATTTTTCTGCCGATTTCTCAGATAATTTTGTTTGAAATTTGATCTATAGTGTCTGAAAATTTCAAGGAAAAATATTTACAATTTTCCTCCCGAATAAACATTTTATCGTAGGAAATTTGGCAACTCTCGAATCTATCTTAGCACGGCAGTTACTACCTTGCTAAGGATAGACGCCGTTTGAGCCTTCAAGCTTTGCCAAATTTCCTTTGACATGTCGCTGATTTATAGGAAGATTTTTTAATATTTTCTGTCAATCTTTCGGGTAATTGTGTTTGTAATTTGATCTAAATTGCCTGAAAATTTCAAGAAAAATATTCATAATCTTCCTCAAGAATAAACATTTTATCGGATAAAATTTGGCAACGCCGAATGTTCATACGGCGTTCTTAATCGAGTTAGATTAGATTTTTCATTTTTTTTTACAAGAAAATGTTTATGCGGATTCCTTTGAAAATTTTTAAGGAATTTTCCTCGTACTATGCAGAAAATTCGGTGAAACTTACAGAAAAATCTGCACAATTGTTCTCATGTAAAAAATTAAATTGCCCGATTAAATTTGGCAATAACTGACGCGGCTTGGTTCCTTTCTGCTTACCGG